>NW_020956822.1:81092-86631 GCF_003031625.1 Empidonax traillii
GATTTCCTTCCTAATCTTCTAACTCTAGAGGTGCAGGTTTTTCAAAGCTGTGACTGTTCTTGCTTAGCCAGCTGCTCTGCTACATATTTCAGATAAAAATTTTGACTTGGTTACAAATTAAAGCCCTTTAAACACTCAAGTGCTGGTTCATACACCAAAACTTGTCTAGATGAGGAGGTAGATCCATTAGAATCTGGATTCTTATGACGTCTACTCACACACACTGTAAGATGAACCTGCTTTCAGTGATTAACAAAAGGTGAAAAGGCAAATTACATCCTGCTTTAAGGTTCCAAAGCTGTGCACATCTCTAATAATCCTATTTAATCAGATTTTCTCTATTTAGCTTGTAAAATTGAAGATTCACTACTATGGCATATGTCGGAGGTATCTATCTTCCTTTTGCAACTAATCAACAACTGGGTAAATCTCATGGGAGTAGGTGTCTGTTACCATTTTTCCTTAGAATATTATTTTGTAGACAAAGAAACAAAACTTCTGCCCTGCCATGAGTCTCTCTACTAGAAAATGGAAGAATATCCTATTGAAGCTGCATAGAAATGATCCTATTATATGTGAACCGTTTAGAGCACAGTGGCTTCCTAACAATTAGAGCTTTATGTGTTTTGTTCACAGCTTATATAAAAATTCTCAATAGACTATTTGCCCTCTCCTTCTCCCACAGAAAGTTTGAAAAGACATCAGTAAAGATTCTTTATGGCATCTAATTTATTCTCTTGAAATTACCTGCAATTCCTTAGTAAAAGAGACATTTTGCAGTGAATTATCTCTCTGCCAATTACAACCTCTCTCATCATGTTCCGGCTCTGCAAGAGCACCAACATGACAACTTCTCCTGGTTAGGAAAAAAGGCAATGTGTTTTTTTCTTATGGCACTTTGATTTTGTTTCTAAATTCATAAGTCAGCCTTTGTAAACTGTATTCAGAATTCAGGTGGAAACACTTTGTTTTACAGTCCTCTGTAATATACCTTTGAAGACCACAGAAGCATGGAAATAGGGAGATGGTGGTGATCTCTCTCCCATAAAGCAGCTAATTACATGATCATCTTGAACTCTCTGAAGTCAATTACTGTAATTACTGCAACTATTGTGTTGTCATATTTCATTTGGAACAAAATGGTAGCATGAGAGAAAACTGCCAAATATGGTGCTGCAGACTTTTTGCACTTTATAGAAACGTGTTTAAAATGAAAGCTTCTGTCAAGCCCATAAACTGTCCATAAGCTCAGGAAGCACAGTCACTTATTACAGTGCTCCCTGCTAATTAAACCCTTGTGAAATGTAATAAGGTTAAGTAGAGGGAGAAGGCTCAAAGTCAGTATTTCAAACACAGCCCCAGCAGTGCAGAGAACACAGAAGAGATGTCAGCACCGTCCAGGAGGAGCCATTTCATTTTCCTCCCAAACAGAACAGCTATTCAGTGTCATCTCCCACCTTCAATTCCACACACTTCTGCTAGAAGCCCTGCACAAACAGGAGATATTCAGCCATTCACTGTGGGCAACCAGTGATCCCCAAAACAGAAAACTGCACTGGATAAAAAACTTTTCCACTCTCAAGAGGTTTTCAGGAGTTTGCTTGGCTTAAACCATAAGCTTGAATAACAAAAACATTATAATACAAGGTTAACCTCAACTTCATCCTAATGGAACTATTTATCTGTCATACAAAGATGGGTTTATTCTCTGTGGACAGCTTTTTTTAAGGGCACATACACAAGCTATTTTCTCACTACAGTGAGATGTCTAAATAAATCTCTTAGAGGCGAGTAGTATGAAATATTTCAGCTCCAGATGATTACACTCAACTATTTCCCAACCTTCAGGAAAGCCACTGAATGTCTAAAAGTATTAGCACTTCTAAAAGAACAAAGAGAGAGACATTTACCAAACACAGTGGTAACAATCTCTGCATTAGCCCTCCATTCTAACTTCAGATACAAACTCCTCCAATACTCATTACCACACAATATGTGACACACTGTACACTCCCATTCTGTGTTTTGCTTCCTTGAAACAGGCTACAGATGGTGATATAGGCAGTAATGTTTCCAGGCTTCAAGATGCCATAAATATTTAAGCCTCTCTCCTGTAACTGCCTCAGGAAAGGCTGAACAGATTCTCCAAGGAGCAATACTGGAACAGGTATGGAACTGTGGGCTGTGCCTGGGGACCTGCACGTTGCATTTTGATTTTAGTACCACTGTGGTCACCAGAAATGTGCTGGGTCTGTGTACACAGGGCCTGGCAAAAATTCTTTTGAAAACTGTTGCATCCTTTATGCCCCATCAAGCCTTTTCAACACTAGTCCTTATTCAAGTACAGCATCACATCCCAGAGTAACTGTGTCAGACTGGCACACCCTCCTCTAAGGCAGAGACTTGGATTTGACATCATTCACCTTCAGCATGTCAGGCACCTGTTGCAGGAATCAATGCAAAGGGAGAGAAGGGCTAAACCCCTTCATCTGTCACGGTTCACTTCTTAGCCCTTCCCCTCGTGTGTCACCCAGGAATGATAAGGCAGATGTCAGCAGGGCTTCAGGAATGGATGGCATCACCCAAGACTAATGAAGAACACGATTTTTCTAAGGAATTATAGAGAAACCACAAAATTGATGATAATTTTTTGGTGCTGGCTTCAAGCAATTCAGAATTTCATGCTTAGGGTCTCAAAGAACATAAAATATTTTTTAAAAAAATCAGAACCATTGCAAATTAAAGAATATTGTCTGTAATCTCAAATGAGCTAGGCAGCATTACCACTTTTTCTAAGAAAACTCAGGAATTTTGTCTGTTTTTCTAAACTACTTCCTGAAGACATGGGCAGTAGAAGACCTGTAGAAATTTTTGTAGTGTTTTTTTTTTTCCTTTTTTATATAATTATTTTGAGATTAACTCTGTCTTAACTGTTAGAGAGAGCATTTCAACAGATGAAGGACAATGCAGCACTTTATACTGACATGCATGATAAAAAAAATAGTTTTCATTCCACAGAATTAAATTTATTCCATGTTCTCACAATGCCTACTTAATAGTTTTGGGACTGTGCGTGTGTTTCCCTTAGAAGAGAAAAGCAGAATGCACTCTTCCATTTTTTTCTCCTTCTGGATCTAATTAATCTCTAATTTAAATGCAAAGGCCAATCCAGGTTGCTCCTGAGACACTGTGGGACTCTACTAGGATCTTTTACATTAAGACTTTTTATGATAATGATTATATGATAAAGAGCATCTGGAGTCTAACACAATATTAACACTATTTCTTAAAGGTGCAACCCTGTTTTTTCCCAATTTATCACTCAACCTTGCTGCACTTACACAGCCTAAACTAAGGGAAGAGGGTATTTTCTTCCAAGCAGCCTGTATCAGTCAGGGCAGTATCAGCAAAGCCTGGTGTGGGGACACCACTGGTTTTAACATCCACCAGAGAGGAAGTTCTGCATCTTTAGACTCGCTTTAGACAACTCCCTACTGTTTATTATCTTCTACATAGAAATGATCTGCTATTTGGCTTATGTAATTTGAAAACTAATATCATTAAAGTGTTACAATGCAGCCCTTCAGAAAACCTCCGTGCCAAGGAAGGAGACAGAACTGTGTCAGTCTGCAAAATGACCATTCCTTGTGTGAATCTTCCAGCTGTCCTGATGTCTGATGAAAACTGTACACATCCATGACCTCAGAAATCAGGGAGTCAGCCAGAACATAGGAAAGATAAGGCTCTGGTTTTGTTTTTAACCTGATTCCCCAAAGTCTAAGACTTTAATAATCACACACTGTTGTTGACTGACACACTTTGGGCTTTCACGCTGCTGTACCCCATTACAATTAACCAGAGACAGATTCTGCTAGTTTAAGGACAATCTAAATTTTGTATTTATTTGATAAGTAGAAGAAATAAACAGAATTATCATGATGTTATGATCTCCTTCTGCACACAACTAGTTTACAGATAATGAAATAAAACATTAAAAGTAGGCGATGAGAGGCAAAATCAGGGATAAGTCCCAAAGGTTCACTGATTTATCCACGATTTGCTTCTTCCTGTAATTCTCTCATATATTGCAGCTACTGCACAGGTATCTATATACCTACCCAATTAACAGAGACAAGCATTTATAAGACTAGATTTTGAAAGATCCAACTTCAAAAAGAGCTTGAAACACACAGGTTTTACTATGGATAGTTGAAAAGGGCTAACTCCTTTCCTTTCTCTTTTTTCAAGTATAGTACAAAAATTTTGTTTCTCTTTTTGATGAAATATTAAACATATGTGTGAAAGAAAGTATCAGGAATATGAAAATGGTTTAAGAAATTTTTTCTAATTATCAGATTATACAACTTGAGTAACTTTATTATACTGCCACACTTCTGCAACTGCACCATATCTGTAGAGAAAGTAGCAGGCCAAAAGAACAACGAAGCCACTGTGCATTTATTTTCACATGGTTGAGCTTCTTGTTCCAATGTGTCATCTGTGGTCTTTTTGCTTTACCAATAAGCCAGAAATCTTCACACCTATACACTGTTATACCAACATGAACTTAACACAAAAAATTCTGCTAATTACTGAGTGCAGTGTCCATACAGGAAAGCAAAGTGTTTTTCTGCATTACTGTAGCTCTGAGATGAGCTCCATAGCCCACAGGCTATATAACAAGAAGAGAGATGC
The DNA here is from genome assembly GCF_003031625.1 of Empidonax traillii. Taxonomy (NCBI): domain Eukaryota; kingdom Metazoa; phylum Chordata; class Aves; order Passeriformes; family Tyrannidae; genus Empidonax; species Empidonax traillii. Next base: position 85,788 of record NW_020956822.1, read on the forward strand.
TTTCCAATCTGAGATATAGTTTCAATCTATAATTAATGCACACATAAATGCCTCATTATTTCTGTAGAGACTTGCAGAAGACATTTTAACTGCACATTTTTAACCAAATAGGACCTATTAGCCAGCAAACTGAAGCACATTATCAAGAAACTTCTGTCCTCAGTGATCTTGAGCTGAAAAAGCTTATTGAAGCCACCCTGAACAAAGGAACCAAGGAGCTGAGTACTTAATACCATGAAAAACAGTCAGTTGGCTCACAGTGCATTTTTGGATTCTCCCAGTGTCAGACTAATTCACGTGGTCTCAGATTCATGTTCCATGTTTGCACCTGTTACTTTCAGTGAATGAAACCAATAATACCCATTTTGATTGTTTTTCTAGTGCTGCTTTGTGGGGAAGTTCATACACTTCCTGAGGAACTACATATAACTGAGGAGGAGCAAGACAAGTAATCTCTTAGGAATGCTTTCAAAGGGAAAGAGAGCTACCACATAAGACCAAAGACTATAAAGCATTAATACAAATATGTAAAATTCTGTACTAAAGAATTGGTACAATTTGACTCACAGCAGAATAAATTTCATCAATGTCCAGGTCTAAATTATTTACTCAGTTTAGAGCATTTCCATAGTTGAAAGTAGTGACAGGAGACAAAACCTCCCCTAAGCATCATGACAATATCTGACCATCATTTAAATGCAGTCATTCTCTAGAGAAATTGATGTAGCCTCAAGACAAACAAGAGTGCTCAAATTTATGTTATAGGTATTCTTTGATTTCCATTAAATGGACTATATAAAACCAATATCCAAAGTTGCATTTCTTTTTAAAGAATGAGGATGGA
>NW_020956823.1:0-61332 GCF_003031625.1 Empidonax traillii
CCCAGATTGTGCTTGTTTATTATATTTATTACTATGTTATTTATATATATTATTTTCAGCCAGGTTGCAAGTTTTGAATTGCCACAGGCCAGTTTTTTCAGGAAATAGAGGAAAACTGGAAGGCTCAGGTGGATTGGAGGACACTGGGCCTCCAGTTGCTGGGTTGTGCTGGAATATCAAGAAATTGAGGCTCTGAAATGCAAACAACTGGTTTCATGGCAACTGGGAGTCAAGGATTTATCAAATAATCCCAAATAATGTATCAAATGATCCCAAATAACCCCACATCTGAAAGTTGGCCATTTGGAATTGCGGAAGGAAAGTGTGCAGATCCACGGCAGTGAACAAGCTGCTGATAATTTAAGAGTTTATTGCGACTGGGGAATGTAGAATTAACCCTTACAAATCTTTATGGGAAGGGAGAAATCCTCCTGCTTCTAGAGGGAGCAGAACCTCTCGGGCTCCTGCTCTCACAGAGTAAAAAAGTGCAAAATAATGGGTAATTTGTAGGGATTTTACTATCTATCTACTAAAACTGGTAATTTGTATTAAAATTCTCTTGGAATACTATGAGTTCCAGGTCACTGAGTAGCCAAATCCCTCTTCAGCTTCCACCATTTTGGGGTAGATCACCTACAAATTAATAATTTAGAATAATTACAATGCAGACATGGAACAGACAACAGCTTAACATCTGAGATGGCAAAATTCCTTTTACTCCCTATAATGAGAAGTGGGGTTTTTTTTTCAGTTCAGGCTGTTTTAAAATGGATAGAATTAATTTTTTTTTTAATTTTTATTTTTCCATTTAACCAGAAAATTTTCCACATAGCATCAAACTTCCTAGATTTTTTTTTTTTTACCTCGAAATTTTTTTTTTTTCCCCAGAGAAACATATTCTTTATTTTGCCATTATCCCTTTTATTTTTCCTCAAAGCCCATGACAGTTTTTCACTTCCACTGAGGTGCTTCTTGAAGGACATGAGAAAAAACTATGGAAAACTCATTGATCCCGTGTCCCAGAGCCCGGCAGGATCCACAGGGAAGGAAAAGAAACTCTCAGCCCCCTGGGCAGCCCCTGGAAGGGGAAGGTGGGTGCCAGCGTGTCTGGCACTTCCATATCAAGGTGGATTAAGAGCATTAAGGAAGCTTAACCAGCTCCCAGGAGGGAGATTCCCATGGGTTTCAAGGCTTAACCCACTGCAGCAGTTGCTTGGCTGCGATTTGGGTTGAAAGATCAGGGGTTTTTTTCTCCGTGTTTTACCTTTTTGTTGTTGTTGTTGTTAAAAGCTCCAAGTTTGAATGCTCGGGACGTGCTGAGGGGTTCAGGTTTGGGAAAGCTCAGCCCGCACCCCTGGCCAGGTTCAATGGGCATTGCCGTGGAAGTTCTAAGGCCAGGGAAAAAGGGAAAAAGGGCAGGGTTTTTCCGGTTTGATTCAACTAATAGTCCCAATCTAGCTCGGTTTCCAGGTTTTATTGTCATTAAAATATCAGGAATTCCCTGAGTCGTGTGTTCTTTGTGCCACAGGAGGGAAGGACATCGAGGGGCTGGATGTTTCATCCACATTAACCAGCGAGGAAGAGTCCTGAAGATTCACTGTCAAATACTTAGTTTCAAGATCTGGAAAGAAACATTTTTAAAAACTATTTTCCAACCTATTTATTATTTTAAAATCATAGCATCCGTTACCTTTGAAACCTCTCAGCTGGCTCCCACCCGAGAAAAACTTAGTGGGTCGAGAGACTGAAAGGTTTAGAAGCGGCTTTGTGAAGAGCAGGAAAGCTGCAGGGCCTGGAGGGGGGTCAGGGGGTGGCTGGGGAGGTGGGGGCAGTGCCCTGGGTGTGCCATCAGCCCCTGCACCCTGAAGGTCCTTTAAGCACATCTCTCACGTCCTCATCAATCCTCCCCCCCCACCGTGCCCCAAGTGGCTGGGGAATCCCATTTTTGCCCTTGCTGCTGGAACACACGTTTACCTCCCAGCTCCCATGTTTTAGGAGCTGCTGCTGCAGTTCCTCAGCTCTCCTCTGCCAGGCCCCTCTGCAGAGCACATGGCCGGGGCCATTCGTGTGCTCCAACTATTCCTGTGCTCAGGAATGGCATGTGTGGATTATTGGCAGTGCTGGGCTGCAGCAGATCTTTGGTTACAGTCCTGCTGCACTTCCACAAACACTTTAATCCAGCATAAGCCAGAGATGCTGCCCTGCCCTGCACAAATGGTCCTGCAGCTGCACATTTAGCTGCTTGGGGGAACTGATTTGGGGTTCAAACTAACCCAAACCAAAACACGAGCTCTCCTCCTTCCCAGCCTCACCAGTATTTATGCTGGCTCCGAGCTCAGCACCTTTCTGGGGGGGTTAAGACCACAACAAGTGCGTGAAGGAAACCAGGAGCCGCTTTTTGGGTGTTCAGGGGCTGGTTTAAAGGGCTTGTGGAACTGCACTTTAAACTGTGGCTCCTTGCTGAGCAGCCAGATATTCTAAAAGAGGATTAATGATCATAATTTGAAGCCCTGACTCCCAAGGCACACCTTGGATAGGGCCCAGGGTGTGGGCTTGGGCTAATTTTGTCTCTCTCACCTGCCTGCCTTCAACCATTTTGCTCTGAATAACCTCAGGTTGTATCTTCTGTGACCCAAACCAAGCACAACACGTTTCCACACCCACTGAAATATTTCTCTCTCCTCTCCCAGCAGATATTTGCTGTATTAGGTGGTTCCACTCAGTATTTGGGCAACAAAGCAGCGGGAGGAAAATACAGGACCTGGGTGAATTGTGCTGGGCAGTGTCACAATCTGACACTCTTGAGTTGCTCGTTCCTTTCCTCCAAAGCTTTTCTATAATAATCTATGAGTTTCATTAGTGGTTTATCTTTGGATTACAGGGAACTGCAGAGCTTCACTCCTCCCAAATTACATTTATTGTGTCGTTGGGCATCAGAATAAAGTTATGGATCGTGGTTAGTTGCATCAACTCCTTTTGTTAGATTTACAGCCCTTACACGGTACTGTGTGGCTTGGAATTTTGGAAACAATTTCAGCTACTTCTGTAAAACTAAACCCCTTTTTTGAGACAAATTCCCCTTAATTTAAGTAATCTTGTAGGACAATGCAAACACTACTTATGGTGGGTTCCCCCCCCCCCCCCCCCATCTTTCCTGCCAAATTTAATGCATCATGCACAGGAGTTCTTGATTTCAGTCCCAGTCACTTCCAGCTGTGCCCTCTCTTCGAGGGTCCTGCCAGGTGACCAGAATGAACCGGTTTTTTGTCCAGGGAATTGGCAGTTTGTGGGTGTGGGCAGGAGCAGGTGCCTCACCCTCCTGACTGGGGGCTTTGTGTGATTTCCTAACAGCTCCCACCTGCTCAGAGCTGGACACCTTACTCCGAGTTGCTCCCAGTGCCTGCAGAGCCTCTGCCAAACCACCGGTTCCTTCAGCTGATACTGAAGAATTGAGGAATTAATTGAGGAATTAATTGAGGAATTAATTGAGGAATTAACTCCTGCACCCTGCACAGCCAAATTCAGGTATGTGGTTTGCCTTGTGTCATTTAGGAGACGTGGAAAAGATCAAGGACTAATTAAAGAGGTTGGCTGCCAGTTCTGTTTAAACTGTGAGTTTTCTCCTCGACAGTAACTAGGACACTGTGTTATAAATATAATCTCCCAAAATTCCGTGGTGGAATGTTAGGAAGCTCTTAAGGTGTGCCCCAGGTTATTGCTGTTTGTGTGTCAGTCACTGGTTTATTTCTAATTTCACTCCAGCTTTGAGGAGCCAAACTCATTCTGAGGTTTTCTTGAATGTTCTGTGTGGAAGATCAGCAGCAGTGGAAAGGTTTTGGTCTTAGAGAACCTCAGGATCATTTAGGTTGGGAAAGTTCTTGAAATCATCAGGTCCAACCATCCCCCAGCACTGCCCAGGCCACCACTGGCCCCTGTCCCCAAGTGCCACATCCACAGGGCTTTGAAATCCCTCCAGGGCTGGGGATCCACCGCTGCCCTGAAAATACTGGAAAGAAAGTTTTCTTGGGCTGTTTGGCTTTCCAGTCAATTCTGGCTCTTCAAGAGTTCTGGCTTTGCTTTGTTTGCAAAGTTGCTTTTTGGTTATAAAAGTCAAACAAGGCATAGAGGCATTTTCAGGTGCAAGTTTTTAAAATTAAACAAAAAAACAACCAAACTAAACCACCACCACCAACAACAACAAAAAAAACCACCAAAAAAAAAAATCCAACAAAAAAACCACCCAGAAACCAAATAGGAAAAGAAAAATGAAGGGTTTATCTAAAATGATCTGGAAGGCTGCTGCTGAAAAAGCAGTTCAGCAGACTTTGAGATGATACAGATTATTATTTCAACTTCTTATTTCTTAGCACTTTGGATCTTTGTCTGGACTCTCCTCCACCTTCATAGCATTTATTATTGTCCTTAAAAGTGGGATCTTTAAATAAGAGAAGAGTAAAACCACTGACTGTCCCAGCTAAATACTTAAATCACCATTTACACTGAAGCTCCCTAATCTGAATCCATTCAAAAAAATCCCCTTAAATTCCAGAAGAGAGTATTTCCCACTGAAATAGCTGAGTGCACAGGGCTGAAGGGTCCCTGATTCTCTGAAGGGAGGAGTGAGATGGGACAGAACCTGTTAGTCTGGACCTGCCAGCCCAGATCTGGAGTGTGGAAGCACAACCTCCTCCACAGGGGTGCTCCTTTGACCAGCAGCAAAACTGAAGGGAAAACTTGAGATCTGGATTGAAATTCAGATTTTTGGGTGGTGGTTTTTTTTGGTATTTCCATTTAAAGGAGATGTCTTAAAACCCCAAATTTAAATCCGGGTTAATTTCAGTTCTTTTCCGGTGTAGAAATGCTCAGTAGGATGGAAAATTCAAGGAGCTGCAGTTTAGAATCCCTTTAAAGCACAAGGAGGGATTCTTATCTTTAAAGTAAAGGCAGAGTGTTTTTATTTTGTTTTGTGGAGTTGTGTGAAACAAACCCTGGCTGCTTAAACTATTTCGTGCCGTAGCTCTTAATTATCAGAAATTACACTTCTAATGAGAAGTTCCTGCAACCTGAGAGGCACAGAATGCTTACAAAATAGCAGGGTGCTAAAAACCAAGCACCTCTTTCACAGGGCGGGGGTCAGGCTGGGATTCAAGTGCTGCTTGGAAGCCACACATGAAATTAAATGCCAATACTGGTGTGGGTTTTTTTTAGAAAATTCGAGATGTCCCAGTGATGTAACAGGTGGTCTGTCACAGGGATTGCTCTCTGATGTGTTGGGATTTGGAGCTCCAGAGTTCCACACCCTTTTTTTTTTTCTTTTTTTTTTTGCACCCTGAGCTTTTCTGTGTCTGCCAGTCACCACCCACCGCTCTGGCTGTTGATCTGCTTTGCTTCCCCCAAGGATCCTTTCTTGTGGTGGCGTTCCCAGAGCCGGCGTTTTATCCCTGGAATTAATATCTCCCGACGATACCAACCCTGCTGCTCGGGAAGGCAGAGTTTTTCCACGGGAGCCTTGGCAGGGGAGGTGCTGGAGCTGCTCTTAACACTTTAATTAATGCTGGGTTGTGTATGCACAGGTTTTTTTTTTTTGGGGGGGTGGGTTTCTTTTTTTTTTTTTTTTTTTTTTTTTTAGCAGATCCTATTTGGAAACACTGCCTGATATATGGAATGAAAGAAGTGTGCACACTCTCCCTGAGTGCTGCACGTTGTTGTGGCTGTGAACTCTGCACGTTTGTAATGTGAAATTCGCCCAAGTTAATGTGTTGAAAAGTAACAAGTTACTTAAGTTAGTTAAATGTCTCTTTCTGGAGGGAAAAAAAAAAATTACCATAATGGTTACTTTTACTAAAATGCAATTACTGTCATTGGAACAATCAATCACATTTTCTGGTGGAAGGAAACTCTGCCTAGTTTTGAGTGCATTAAAATGTGAGATTTCTCTGCTCTGTGCTCAGAGGAGCTGCACAGGCAACCAACTCCTGGGGGGAGAATCAACTGCAACTTCTGCTCAGATGGTCCTCTCTCAGACTGTTCCAACCCAAACTTCTGCAGTGAAATGGGGCCCAGTGGCTTGTAAAACACCGACCGGAGCGTTGTAAATTCCGAAAGGCTTTCGGAATATTGGACAGAGGTTTTGCTGCAGCTGAGCTTGATTAAGCCCCGAGCAACAAGTTCCCATCTGCAGTCGCCAGTTAAATTCTCAGAGGGGAGAAATAATTGTGGTGCTCAGCTCAAGATGTCCTGTGATCCCCTGAATTATTTTTTTTTTTCAGGCAGTATTGACCACTGCCATGTGGAAATACAGTCTGAGCTGTCCACCCATCACCTGAGGAGGCACGATTCAAAATCTTTAATTTCAGTGGTGGTAGATCGGTGAATTACTGCTGTATTTTTTTAATATTTATTTCTGTGCATGCTTCCCAAGCTCCCTTCAGTACAAGAGGGAAATAATCTGCGATTTTAAGCCACGGGATCTTCTTATGAGTTCATTAAGGTGTTGCATTTTGTGCCTTAAAATACATGCTTTGGTTTTAGAATTTATTCCTTTGTATGAAGAAGTGTTCTGGCTGGTGTTGTGTGGGACTTTGGAGAGATCACTCACCAAAAAACACCCTTCTACAAAACTGACCTTTTACTGACAATGTTTTGCTTCCCATCTCACCATTCTGGGTCTCACAGTAACATGAAATACCCTCAAATTTGATAATTTTAGCCCACTGAGAGACTTACCACTAGATTAGGACACCTTGTACATCCCCTTGTTTATCAAAATCTTCTTGCTAATGAGTCACTATCTCCTTTATCACCCTCCCATTAAACATCTTCAGGTTAATACATCTTTTTCTGGAATGATTACCTATTAATAACCTGTTAGGATTACCCTGCGCTGCAACACCTTCCTGGGACAGATAATTACTGCAGTGATAGAATCTCAGGAGCGAGAATATTGCCCTGATGGTGGAAATGGAGGTTAACACTAAAGGGTGCTCTAATTAGAATTCCAAGGCCTGGAATTGGCGCGGGGAGGGGGGTTGATTTCCTTGGCTCGAGGCCTAATCTCGTTACGTTGTTTTGGACTGTGAGGAGAGTGGGTTTAAAGATCTCCAGCGGAGCAAATGGGATGAGAGGGAGTTCTAAAGAGCTTAAAGAATCACAAAAGTGTAACAACTCCTCCCGAGCGAACCAGGTGATAAAAGCCTTTCTCGGGCTTGTTTGGACGCTGCGAAACTGGGCTCTCCTGAAAAACAATTCCAGTTTTTGGGGGGTGTCAGAGAGAGTGAGTCCAAGTCCTGGAGGGTTTGTGTTACTACATCTACTGCTACACTAATATATAGGTGTAAACCATTAATAACGTGCTACATTTTTATTTTTTAAAATGCTTTTAGACTTGAAATGCTAAAAAAAAAAAATCACTTAATTCTGGTGAATATATGGAACATAATATTATTCAGTCCCTACAGCTCTTTCAGGTAGATTTTTAGAGCGTTAATTTCCAGCAGTTCTACGGGATTCGTGTCAAGCTTTGATTTTGGTTGACTGATGGCACAGGGAATTCAGGTATTTCAGTCTTTTCTTCGGTTGCTTGTTTTGTTTCTTTGACAAAATTCTGCTGCCCCTGATGTGGAATAAAATAATTTCTATAAAATAAAACAGAGGGAAAGAAAAGTTAGCCAAGGCCTTTATGAAATCTAGTCCAGGACTTCTTTGATTAGCAGGAATTTGGGTCTTGTGAGTTATCCAGTCTCTGCATAACGTGTAAACCCTTAATAATGTGTTGCATTTTTATTTTTAAAAGTGTAACAGTGCTGAAGAATCACTTCATTTTAATATATGTAACATTCATATTACACACCCTCTACAGCAAGACTGTTTATAACATTAATTTCCATGAGTTCTAAGACATTTGTGTGAAAATTAATTGATACGTTTGACTGGTGGCACAGGGAATTCAGACATTTTAGTCCTTTTTGTTTGGTTTTCTTTTTGTTTTTTGATAAAGTTCTGCTGCCTTGATATACAATAAAAGAATATCTATAGAATAAAAAAGGGAGAAGGAAATTATAGCAAAGGCTTTTATGAGATCAAGTTCAGGTCTTTGAATAACAGAAATTTTGGGTTTGTGAGCTGCCAGTTTCTACCTAATGTTCTTATTCTGTGTTAAGGTTTGTAAAATGTGGATCCGTCAACATTTTAAAATACTTTTTTACAGTATTATAATGTATTTTTCTCCTTTAGATCGCATGTGATTCATTTTACATACAAAGAGACCCACCCATTCCATAGAAATACGCACAAAACAATAATTCTAAAAAAAAAATTCCCACTTTTGCTTGAAAACAACTTTCAAAAGTATCGACATCAATGGCTTCATTTCAGTTCCACTCTCAGTAATGCTCCAGATGAGAAACCAGCTGGAAAGCACAAACTTTCTACAGGCAGAATTTTGGGTGGAAAAAGAATATGAAATGTTTGAATGAATTCATTTTGTATCTTCAGGAGTCTGGGTGAGATTTGTTATTCGAGCCCTTGACTTTTCATCCTGGAGGTATCTTTTAGTGGGTTCAATGTGTTGGTAAACATCTTCTTCCTTAATTTTTTTATTTCATTTTCTTATAATGACTCCCCCTTCCAATAATCACTGGGATTCCCTTGGATCTTCTGGCAAAATATCCAATTGAATGCTGAGATTCTGTGGCTCGTTACAGTTGCTGGAATTTGACTTGAAACCAAATCAGATCATCTTCTGCGTTCTAATCTTGCCCGTTTCCACCTGCTGGTTCTTTGCGTTGGAACAATCGACATTTCCCGGTGGGGGGGGGGGGTTTCCATCCCACCAAACAAACCCCTGTCCCCGAGTGGGGATGTGTCTCTCCCGGGGAATTCCCTGCGGATTTGGATCAAATCCATCGGGGGAAGGCGTGTGGAAGGAGGGAAACTAGGTCAGCTGAGATGCTCACTGAGGCTGCTCGGGAGGGGCTGGGAGAGGAGGAGCCTGATTCCACACCTGGTCACTTCACACCGGGTGACCCCGGAGAGCAAAAATACCTGGAATGGTGGGGCTGTGCTTGGGGACACAACAGGAATGGTCCAAGAGCTGAGGAGAACAGACTGAGCTCCCAAAATCCTGAGCTTTGAAACAGTGGAATGAACCACTTTGCTTTCCGCTGTTTAGTGAAGGTAACAGCAGAGCCTAGTGCAGGTTATTTTCCAAGTGATTAATTTTGGCAGTTTTCTGCTGAAATTCCTGCGTTTTTTTCACTTAAGCAGAGTCCTGCCTTGGTGATGCTCCCGTTCCCCAAGGAGGAGCCAGCCTGGAGTGTGTGTTCCTGCTGTGTGGGCAGCGTGTCCAGACCCTTTCCTCCACCAAAACACACCTCTTTTCCCCTGCCTGCCTTTATCCCTTTTCCTCCTGTCACTCCTCCAGTTTATTTTAAACTTTAATTTATACGGAGCTTCTGCTTTCTCTATCAATATCACATCATTATTCTTACCTGATTCTCTTGATAATTTGTTTGCACTGGAATTCTTGGCAGTGAACTAAGAATTTCATTGTCTACCTACTCTCTTTTCTCTTGGAGAGTATAATAGAGTGGGAGGGAGAAGCCTCATGGTAATATTTTTATATTTGAAATGTAGCCACACTTTATGTGCTCCTACACATGGTGCTACTTATAGCTAATGAAACAAGTCTCATCTTGTGGTCTAGAGCTTTTCTCATTTTGGACTATTTTGGGCTAATTCCCCTCGTTTCAGCTCGCTCTCGTTAATGCTGCTTCTCTTCTCCGTGGGATGGTTTAGGAGGGGACAATTATCCCTGCCTGGCGAGCACAGCCAATAATCCTCACCCTAAAAACGAGGCAGAGCGAGCGCAGTCAATGGGATGGTGCCTCAGCCGTGCTGGCCATTTCCCCCTGGACTGTGGTGGAGGAGGATGGATCCTTCAGGAACACAGAGAGTGCTTCCTCTTCTCCACCCAGCAGTTTCTGGGACGTGGTGACACCGAGCTCGGTGTTTTCCTCCTCTCCCGTCCGAGGCTCTCGGGACCCCAGACTTCCCACAGTCCTTCCTGTGACAAATCCAGCAGTGCAACCGTTCTAACTCAAAGCCAACTTGGTAAGCTGAGGAAAAGAAAATCCCACATCTGCTGGGCAATTACTAATTTAATATTATAACGCTGATTTTTTGTTATGTATCTTTATCGAGTAAACAAAGCATATACGGCAGGTAAATAGAATCCAGTTTAAAAATAGGTTACCACTGGCAGAGCTGGTTATTTTTAACCCCAGTTTCTTTCCTCTGAGAGAAAAAGATACTTTCACAAGGCACACAGTTTATGACAAAGCAGAGCTTTCCTAGTGGCACATCATCCCTCTGCACATCCATCATCTCCCGTGCCCGGGAGATTATTTGTTCTGCTGCGAAGATTCTGGTTTGAACCAAGTTTACTACTCACTTCTCCTCTCACAGAAACTATTTTGCAGCCTATTTTTAGGTTGCTTGGATTTCAAAGTAAACTGGGAGTGCTTTGACAAGGTTTGAGGACTGCACCTCACCTGAATTCAAATGGCACAGCGAGGAGGAACCTGCTGAGCTCTCCTCCCTCTCAGCCAGGTTTGACAGTTGTCACCTGATGGAAGAGAGAAAAATCACAGGAGTCACCCAGAGAGTGAAAAACCCACTCATTGCAGACCAAATTAAATATACATGGGGAAAAAAAAAAAAAAAAAAGCAGGTACTGCTGGTGTATGAAAACACACAGTTTGACTTTCTTTTTCTTTTTTTATTTTTTTTTTGGCCACTTCTTAATACTTGTAATCTTTTCGAGGCATCAAAACATTTGTAATGGGTTTGATGGGTTTAAGATTTTGAAATGGGTTTAAGCTGGTTCATTTGAGTCGGATCGTAACTGCCAGCGACGAAACTTTTAAAAAACATTTTAGGATCAGTTTTTTAATATTTAATATTTAACACACACCACCTGGGAGGCTTGTTCAATCCTTGCTACTGTTCTCAGAAATATGGAGGTTAATTTTTGTGTCTAACTGCAGTTACATTCATCAAACGCCTTTTGTGTGATCAGCTGATTGAAACTCGAGGGTCTCTCTGAGGAGACGTGAAATACATGAAATAAAGGCTGTTCCTCCCCACAAACACCAGGACAATGCTCACCAAGGGGACAGAGTGTCCTGTCTAGGTGTGGGGTAACAAAACAGGTGGCAGTTGATTCTTTTGAGGGGAAAAGTAACCCTTTTGTTCTCGTTGATGCCATCGGTGTCACCCTGCGTGCCTGTTCTTTCCTGTCCCACACACTCACCTGGCTTGATCACATCCCAGTCCACTTGCTGGTGGATTGTCCAGCAGCGCTGGGGCTTTCCTGAGACTGATACAGATATTTTTCAGGGGAATATTTCTGGTGGAAGGTTTCCCAGTGCAGATGGAGTTGGAGAAGATGCCGTTCCTCCCCAACTCGAGTCTCTCTGTTTGTTGTTAATAAACAATTCTGGGAACAAATTGCATGGGAGATGCAATTTCCTTTTTATGTGCCATGGAACTCTCAAATGTCAGCAAACTTAGCACTAATTTCCTTCCTTCTTTCTTTCTTTCTTTCTTTCTTTCTTTCTTTCTTTTTTTCCCCCCCTCTAGCTTATTTTTCCACAATAAACACTTGTCTCAGTTTCATTATCATAAATAAATCCTAATTTCCTGTAATATGTGTGCCAATCTGGAATAAATCCCTATGTGAATTTTCAAAATTTAGGAATTCAAACTGTTTGTTCGGGGTTTTTGGAGCCTTTCAAGCCTTTTCAGACCTCGTGTGAGACACAGCCCCCAGGTTCTCAGTGCCTCATGTCACAGTCAGCCTGATACCATTAGTTAATGTTATTTATCAAATTGAAAAATTAGTTAATTGAAAAAAAATTAGTTAATTTGCTCGGTTTTGGAGCAAAACACAGAATTTTGGGTGTTTGTAGCGTTGGTTATCAATTCAATTAATGCAGTTTGCAGTTTCCCTGCCTGGCCTGCTGGTCCCTCCAGAGGTATCGCTGTCCCCGCAGCCGGGAGCTGATGAATCCATTCGTTCTGCTGCTTCCTGGGGCACAGCTGTCCCAGCTCGCTGCTTTTTTTTTTTGTCTATCTGAGATCTCCTTAGGCCCGGGGGGTGATTTACTGCCCCACGTGCTCCCTGTGGAATTTGACAACCTCACACCTCCCAGAGTTTACCTGTCTTTGGCTGCCGCCTTTCTCTAATTTACAGACCATCTCACGCCCCCTCCGTGTGACAGAACCTTTTAATAACCTTTTTATGTCATAAAGTCCTTTTGCCACCTTTAGACTTTTCCCTTTGGACCCGCTCATCAGGTGATGCAGTGCCGACAGTCACTCGTGACGCTCCTTTTTTCCCCCCCGTGTTTATTAAATAAGCAACTTTTAACCGCGCCTTTAACCCCGACCGTGACCTGCTTTTTGAGCTGTAACTACGATCTTAAGCTGGGACTGGTAAAAAATACGCCTTGTTTAAACCAGCGCCGTGATCTTGCGAAGATTAGAGGGTAACTTGAGAAGCGCTTACAGCGACCAAAATGATGGAGCAACTGCTCTGTGAGGAGAGATCGGATTCTTCGGGATTTTTCCGCTCTGCGGCGAGAACTCTCAGCGCAGACTTGTGGAGGAGGGGGCTGTAAATTCAGGAGTAGCGTGGGAAAGGTGCACAGGGCGTCGTTTTTCGTGCTTTCCTCGTCCCCGAGGAGCGGGCAGGGCACAAACACCAAAGGTTCTTAAACCTCGGGGAACCAGAGGCTGGAATGCCGCGGGAGATAGAGGAGGCCGAGAGCATCAACAGGTTTTTAAATCGCCATCAGTGGCTGTTGAAGTGAAACAAAAACCCTGCGAACACACACACACACCCCAAGCCATCGCTCGGGGCACAGACTCCTGCTCGGGAAGGGCTGATTGCAGGAGGTGGAGGTGTTACAGGCCCCGGTGGCATCCAGAGCCAGGAGAATGTGTTGGTGAATATTATTCACCCCCAATTAGGCATTTTTTTTTGTCAGGGCCACGTTCCCTTCGTGGCTTCTCTTTGCTGGCATCGCTAGAACCATTACAAAAAAAAAAATTGAATCGGTCCATGTTGCAAAGAAAAAAAATCCACCCTGCTCTTCAGCTCGGGGTGGGTTTTTATCCTGATTTTAAGCTGTTCTTTGCCAAGGAAAATGACTCCAGAGCAGCGAACAGAGCACAAATATCGTGGGTGCACTGCGGAATTCATCCCACTGCTCCCTTCCTTCGCAGTCCCACCTCACCCTGGGATGGGGAATGTCGTGCCAGGTGCTCACACCTCTGATTTTTTCCTGTTTCCTCTCCTATTTCACTTCCAAGCCTGGAGAAAACCCCCTTGATGGAATTCGCCAGCAGGTTGGGGCAGTGAAATCCACACTTCCAGGGGACTGCCCCACCAGTGCTGCCAAAAATAACAGAGGGAACAGGTGGGAGTGGAGCTGGGGGGCGAAGCCCAGGGCTCCACAGCCATCCTTTGTCTCCTGGTGAGGCTTCTCAGCTTTTTGTGATGTTTGAAAATGATCGAGGCCTTGTGCCTCGAGCAATCCTATAAATCAGGTTGAAAATTCCACTTTTGGGCTGAGTTTTTGATGTGGACAGGCAAATTCTGTCCTTTTAGCTTTCTTTTTTTTTTTTTTTAAATGAGGAATTTAAAATCGATCCCTGAAATCAAAAATTACGAGATACAGGCTGCAAATGGTTAAATAAGCAAACGTCTTTGGATCGTTGAGAGTGAGCATATTATGAACTATTATTTAATAATAGAAATACTTCGAATTACTGGATGAGGGTTGAAAATAGAAAATGAAGTCACGAGATTTCCTTTGTAAGAAAATTGATGTCCACAGCGTCGTTCTTGTGTTTCTGAGGCAATTTCTTTCAAAGTAGGGTTTTTTCCAAAGGTAACAAGTGACAGGATAGGAGGAAACGGCCTCAGGTTGTGGCAGGGGAGGTTTAGGTCGGATATTAGGGATAATTTCTTCATGGAAAGGGTTGTAAAGCATTGGGAGGGGCTGCCCAGGGCAGGGGTGGAGTCACCACCCCTGGATGTGGATTGCGGTGACCGTGGTGGTGGTTGATGATCCTAAAGGTCTTTTCCAACCTTGTCTCTGCATCAGAGCCCACCTGAGCGGGTGTCAGGGCGGGATTCACCAGCCCAGAGCGATGATGAAGGTGTGAGTTCCCTTCCCTGGCCCCAATCCAGCTCAAACACACTCCCAGCAGAGGTGCCAATTAAAGACTTCCCAGTTCTTGCCATAAAACGCAGCTGGAGAAGGCACCACTGGGGTGAAAAACTGGGGCTGGTGAGGCATTTAAGCGCCACACGTGTGTGTGTGGGGGAAACTACGAACACAGCTGCTTTTTTTGCAGTTTTTACGCTCTTGCAGGGGTTCCACTCAGTGATTCCCAGGGCAGGTGGGCATGGAAAGCTCTGGGGAATGAGGCTCCTGCCTGAGTGCTGGCAGACAGCAGAGCCACCCCCCTGCATAGCTGCAGCCAAAATAGCCCCAATATTCTCTTTACTGCCACTACAGTAGCTCTTAAAATGAGTGCTGAGCTCATAGGAGCGTTTTGGGGTTTGGTTCAGTCGCCTATTTCTTGGGGGCTCTTTTTTTAAGCCCCGCTGTCCTCACTGGTGCCCTCCTGGTGCTGAGTGTGCCCAGGACGGGCTGTTTGTGCTCCTGGGGCTCTGGGGTAACCCCAGACAGCACTCTGAGCTTTAGGGGGGGATCCAAAGGGGTTTGCTCATATTCCTGGGGACGAGTGGCACAAAGACTTTGGCACAGAACACTTTGTTTCCCTTCTAGTTCCATACAGAGATCCTGGGGGCCAGTTCTTTTATTTTGCACCAGCTCAGGACCCAAAAGGTTGAGCCTCAAGGAGGAGCAGATTGGCAGGTCCCAATCAAGTCCTCCTGGAAGAGATTTATTTACACTTCATGGTGGTAAACACCACGCTCAGTAGTGTGCTCATAACCCAACAGTATGTTTTTATTTGCTGTTACAAATCAACCTGCACGCTGAAGATTCCTAATCCCATGCCCTGATAAGATATAAAGTGTTACATCTCTGCCCATCAGGGATTTTGGGGCATGTGAGGTGCATTTTGCTGTGTTCGCCACTGAATTCCCGTGCCCTTGAGATGCAAAAAAATGCCTGTGTGTGTCATGAGATCTTCTCTTTAAAAGAAAGAAAGAAAGAAAAAATAATATATCACACTGTTCCTATGCCAGATATCCCTTTGCAAAGCTATTCTTGCTCCCACCCCCAATAGCAACAAGAAAATCCTGCGCTGGGAGTTATTTTTAAGTGGCTGGAAATAGCATCCACATTATTTCAAGCCACTGGCAGATGAAATGTTTGTAAGAAAAGAACAACCGCTTGTTTTGTTGTTTTCTCGCTTCTGTTTGTTCTCAAAGTTTAGAGAAGTGCCATGTGAACCAAAATTGCCGTTCCAGATATTTTGCAAGCACCAGGCATTCTCACACAGCAAAAAAAAACCCAACAAAAAAAGATGTTTGTGTATGGAAATGAGAGTTACACTTATTTTTTTCTCTTCTACATTGTGATTAAACACAACACAAAGCTCTGCATCCCTGATTTCCCACACGCTGTGATCCGTCTGCTTGAACAGCTCCCAAAAAACCTGCAGGCTCAGCCCCCCCAAAAGAATCATCTTTTCCCCCTTTTATTAAAGAGCAAGGAAATGAGGGTGATAAAACTCAAGGGGAGCCGTGAAAACACCCACCTCATTTCATTTTGGGTTCATCCCTTAACTTTTACCGGTGTATAAAATATCATTTCATATATATATATATATAATATATATTTTATCAAAAAGGGTTTTTTTTTAGGGAGGGGAAGTCAGAATGTGTAGATTGTGCCCCAGCCATTAAATAAGTGGGGCTGAATTTTCAGCTGTAACACCATTTCCCCTGATTTGCAGCTGCAGTGGCAGTGCACCAGTTAACTGTGGCACTTGTAGGGGTTTATTTTATTCCAGCAACACAGTTTATTTATTCCCTCCTCAGACACCTTAGCTGGATATAAATAATTAACAAAAGTCAGTATTTTCTAGTATTTTATTTAGGCAGAGCTCGAATTTAACTAAACCCTCAGTATATTTCCACTGTTACAGGCAGCTCATGACTTCAAAGACAACAGAATTTGTACCATATGTGGCAGGAGTAGCTTGAGAACTTGTAAAATAACATCTTAAATGCAGTCACACTGTGTGCTTCACTTTTAAAGATTATATTCTTCAAAAGAGAAGTTTTTTGCTGCGCTCCTCATTTCGAGCGTGGATGCTCCGAAAAGCATTAAAAATAAATGGTCAGCTGCCTTCAGTAATGTTCTCTCGTGCTTTTGGGTTCGGTTTATAATACTTTTTGTCTGTAATGAGCTCCTCTCCCCGTTCTGCAGCCAGAATTAATCACCCCTGTAACAACCAGCAGAGGAGTTTTAGGCACGAGCTCTGTGTTTTCAACAAGCGTGTTGGGCTGTCCATCCAGGGCAACCTCTGCCACGCCAGACTGTTTATTTGATGGATAACCCTTTTTTTGTGTGTCTTCCCAAAGTGTATCTAATCAAACCCTTCCCCAGCAATGCCACACATCCCATGCCTGGCCCATAATTCTCCCTGGAGACAGTGCACAGCTGCTGGCTCAGTATTAGCTGCTTCTTACGGCTTGGCTGTTTTCTTGCAATAAAAACCCCAGATGGTCAGGGGTGTCTTTCACACCAGCCCCGGCAATATGAGCCCGCTTCAGGTGCAGAGGTGATGTAAGTCCATGTAATTCTGCTTTAAGGATGAAAAGCCCACGCTGAGCCCTGTTTTTCTGCAGTCCCTGGAGCATCCAGACTCGATCCAGCGGCAGGAGCGACACCAAACCCAAAGCGCCGTGTGTCAGAAAGGACACAGGCATCTTTCACCTACAGAAATAACGAGCCTGAGCTCCCTGGGACTCCCTCTCTGCCTGTGTTTGGCAGTGTCATTATTCCAGCTCTGCTTTCTCAGCTGTGGGAAGTGGCTGAGACTTCTCCAAACCTCCCACTTTTCCCAAGTTTTCCCTCTGCGAGTGCCGCTTTCCTGCTCGCACCGACGCGTCCTCTTCGGGTGGGAGGGGGACACTTGCCAGTCACTTGCTTGGAGATGCTGCTTTGGGGGGGGGGGGGTGTTTGCTGCTCATTTCGGGGTGAAAGCCGCTTGATTCCAACCCTCATCTCAGATATCCCAGATCCTGGACTCGTTTTTCTGTTGAGAAAGGGTAACGAGAGCACATCTGTTCCGAGGAGCTGATGGTGAGGGTGGATCCCTCCTCAGCCAGGGCAGCTCGGGCTCGGTGATCTTGGAGGGCTTTTCCAGCCTCAGCGGTTCTGGGATTCTTTGTTGCGGTGTGAAGGCACAGCCCAGTAAAAGGCTGGGATCCTCCAGGGCTCTGCTGCAGAACCAACAGGCATTTACGAGTGGTTTCCATGCGTGTTGCTGTCCAACAGCAGCTCCATCTCCCTCCAGACTGAGCAGGAGGATGTGGAAGGGGAGTCAGAGGAATATGGAGCAGGGACAGACACAGGCACGCAGCCCCTGCTATGGGATGATTAATTTTAGAGCCATTGCCCATAAAACCAACGACAAATGCAGCCATTTCAGCACTAATATTTCTACCATTTCAAAATGTGTGGGCAGCACTCATTTCCCCCCAGTGTTTCACAGCTCTGTTAAACTCTGGTGTCTATATCTGAGTTTTTTTTTTTTTTTTTTTTTTTTTTTTTTTTTTTTTTTTTTTTTTTTTTTTTTTTTTTTTTTTTTGTTTTTTTGCCAAGTTCTAATGATTTTTCATTCGTCCCTGTTCACTTCACTTTTTTATTATTCCTCCACCAGTCTCCAGTCATTAATTTAAATCTTCCTGGTAATAAAAACCCTCAGCTGGAGTCTCAGCACATGCAAGTGTGTATCGCTTCAGCTTTTATTTTTCCTGCCAGGCTCAAGTTGCTCACTCCTAGAGCTGCCACTCACCATTACCTTGCTGAATAGTTTTTATTTATTTCACTTTTCTGGTGCAGGAGCATCTCAGATCGTTCCCTCTGCTCTTGACTTCTTGCAGATTTTCTGAGCTGAAGGGTGTTTTTTTTTTCATCCTGTCCTGTCAGTTTGGTTCTCTGATTCCTTTTTGCAACCCTTTTATCGTTCTTCCTTAAAACTGCCACATCTTCTGAGGGATATTTTTCTTAATGCTCATTTTCACGTCGGTTGCTTTTTATTCCAGGACACACAACATAAGAGGTAAAAATCCAGCCTGTTGCCAGTCTTTGTGGGATAGTCTGGATGTAACAGTTCCTTTCATTTGCCTTTAATACCTGTGATTTCCACTCTGTTTATCAGCACCTTGTATTTATTTTCAGTCTCTGTGTGTGTGTGTGTCCCTGTGGACTTTATAAGGATGTGCAGAAATGGACTTGGCATTGGGTGGATTTTCAGGAAACACCAGTGGGATGGCGTGGAAAATAAGGATTCTTGGCACAGCTGTTGGTTTGAATATAGATGGGATATTGGGAAGGAATTGCTGGCTGGGAGGGTGGGGAGAGAAGCTGTGGCTGCCCCTGGATCCCTGGGAGTGTCCAAGGCCAGGTTGGAGCAACCTGGGCTAGTGGGAATTGTCTCTGCCCATGGCAGGGGTGGGATTGGATGGGCTTTAAGCTCCCTTCCAACTCAAACCATCCTGGGATTCCGTGATAACAAGCAAAGATGGTGTTGAGGACCTTTCCAGGTCTGCTCAGTGCTCTGAGACAAACGTCTTCAGGAACAGGAACAGGCAATTCCCATTTCTCATTCATTATTTTATTCAGGAGTTGGGCCCTGAACAGGCTCCCCAGGGCAGTGGGCACAGCCCCAAGGCTGCCAGAGCTGCAGGAGGGTTGGGATGATCCTCTGGGGCACAGGGTGGGACTCCTGGGTCTGCCCTGGGCAGGGCTGAGGGCTGGACTGGATGGTCCTTGTGGGTCCCTTCCAGCTCGGCACATTCTGGGATCCTGTGGCCAGGTGAGTAGGAGTCAGTGGACAGATGCCCACCTCGTCCCCCAGCCCAGAGCGCCGAGTGCCATGGCCAGGCCTGCCTGGGACACCTCCAGGGCTGGGGAGATCTCACAACTTTAAAAAAACCCCACCCAGTTCCAAACCCATGCTTTGGTTACCTCCCTCTCTGAAGCAGGTATTGATAACATTACCTGAGGGAGGTGGAAATAAAAGTTGAAAATTCATTTTGCAGTTCAAAAAGGGAATTGTTTCCTCAGCTTTGTGTATGGGGATGCTTGGACTTGGGAGTCTTCAAAGTATAGAACTTTGCTTTGGCAAAGTGCTTTTATGTCATTCTGCGCATTTTAATTGGAATTTAGAAATTACTAATTCTCCTTTAGACAAGTCTTTATTTTGGGGGAAAGTAACGTGCTGCTTCTGGTCTTTGTGAGAGCCAGTTCTGTAGAGCTGCTCTTAAATCTGGAACTCTGTGCCTAAACCTGCCAGGCCTCGAGGAAACCCTGAATCCTCTCCTTTTTCTATCTGCTTCTCCACATTCCCTGCGAAAATTCCATGAGCACCTGAACTTCCAATCAGCTCCTGAGTTTATCCTGCAGAGTCGTTTTCCCTGGAAACAAGACACTTGGAGATGCCCTTTTTGGGTCAAATTTTGACCCAGCCCACTGAGCCTTTCCATAACACCTTGTGAATTTTGGAAATAGCTGGTAAAGCCAGTTCTCATCACCCCAGACAACCTGGTTCGGTGCCTGAACAGGAATTTTGGGCTCCGTCCTTCCGTATGCTCTTTGTGCTGCCGGAATCTTGGAATTCTTGGAAACCTCCTGTTCGGGGGTGTTGGGAACACACTGAGCGTGGCTGTCACCAAATTTTGCTGGAAGGGGCCCCCAGCTCTTTGTTATCTTCCAGAAGGAAGGCAAGATCATTAAAAAGAATTCCCCAGCGCCTGCTCCTCCTTAATTACTTGTAAATTCATTATTTTAGACTCTGCTCAGAGTCTATCCTGCCAGGACAGTAGCCTACAGGTCCCGAACATCATTTTATTAGTGCCTTTGAAGCCGTCGATTACCTATTTAAAAACACTTCAAAATGTAATTATTTTAATTATTTTTAATCCTACAAGGATGCCTTGCTAATTATTCCTGATATTCTAAATTTATTTTATTGTACGGGGTGGATTCCCCCCCCCTCCCCCCCGACCGGTTTGGGGGTTTTAATTAAAAGTTCTAATGGATTTATTATTAATAGCTTCGGGCTCCATTAAGTGGAATGCTAATCACCTTTTGTGCCCAGTATTTTCTGTGGGCAATCAGAAAAACCCGCTGAGTCCCTCTCAAGTAACTGCTGGAACGGGATGATTTGCAGCTTCCAGGGAAAGCTGGGTGCAGACTGTCTGTGTGAGGTGCTGAGGAAAAACAAGAGTCACCAAACTGTTATTCATGCAGAAAATGTGGATAGTTTGGCTGCCTGAGGCCATCTGGTTATAGTCAAAAGGTGCATCCTGAGGCCTTCAGAGCCTGCAGTGACCAGAGATCCTGCAGTTCTTTCCATTCTTTCACCTCTTACGTACGTTCCCAGGGAGAAAACGCTCCCAAAGAAATGCTGGGAATTCTGACACAGCGCCACGTTGCACAACAGCAGTGATTAAAAAATAATAAAAAACCCCCCCCACAAACTCAAACACACACAAAAAAAATTGACTTTATTAAGATCTATTCTGTGATAAGAATATGCTGAGCTGGAAGGGACCCCCAAGGATCACCGAGTCCAACCCTCAGCCCTGCACGGGCCCATCCCCAAGAGGGAGGTTTAAAGGAGCCCAGAGAGATTGAAATCTGGGAATCATACTGAGTGTAAATAGGGAAAAGGGGCATGAGAGCTCTGCTTGCCTTTGAAAAATTAGAGGAGGGGTTGTGTGCTGCCTGCTCTGGACGTGTGGATGGGACAGCTTGGGTTGGCCTGGCTCTTACCTGCCCCGTTTCACTGCAGCTGTGGTGGTTTTTTATCATTTAACATCTGAGATGAAGCCAGAACATGACTCACCTGAATTCAGGAGTCAAAAAAAACCACCCCAAACAAACAGTCAGCCCTCCATGAGGTGAGTTCTTTGTGAGCAGAGTAACTCAGTGGTCAAATTCTCTTTATTGCCCTATTGCTCTAATGCTGAAAGCCAATTGAACAGAAAGTTTGCCTCTGTAAACCAATTTACTGATTAAAAATGGCACCCTCTGCCCAGCCCCTCCATCAGGGCCGATTTAACTCCTCTCTTGGCCTCTCCAGACAAATGCAAAGTGACATCTCGGAGCAGGAGCAGCTATTACTGGCACTCAGGGCTTAATGCACTGACCTGGAGTTCCCTCCCTGGCCCTGGCACAGCCAGGATTAGGAGTTTGGAGCGTCTCCCTGGCCGTGTTTACTCCCCCAGAGGTATCTCTGGTGCATCTCCACACACCTCCCGAGCTGGGAAGTTAAAATTAAACCCTTTGTGCCGTCGTGTCTCGCAGCAAAATCACACCTGTGGGGCTGAGTATCAGACAGGGCTGTGTGTTTAGAGGGGGGGAGATATTTTAGGGAGAAAGGTGAGACCCAACGTGGGGAATTAAGTCGATGCCTTTTGAAACGACTCGCTTGGTTTCCAGGGGATAATTAGAAATTAGGATAATTAGAAATTAAGGCGGTGTTCACACGACTTAAATACTTGTGAAACTCGGAGCTCGGGCGCTGCTGCACCACAGAACGTTCTGATTGCACCAACCTCCCCTGGGAGCCTCTTTCCAGTAATCAGTAAAGCAAATTTCTTTACAAGCCAGTGGGAGAAGTGAATTTATAGTTATTCCCTGCCAACTGCTTAAAAAGCTGCCAGCTAATCTGTTTCCCTGCTTTTTGTGTCAAAGTTGAAATCCATCTTGACTCGAGCCGAGTCCTTTGTGTGTAAAAGCCTGGTGATTGCTGCTGTTTTCCTGCTGGAAGGAAAAAAAAAAAAACAAACCCAGAAAACTTGTGAGGGAATTTTCTTGTTTTTTGTAATCACACAACTTTTGCAGCGGAGCCCGAGAGCTCTGGAGGAGTGAGAATGGGAGAGTTACTGAGAGCTCACGCTGGCCACTTGTCCCAGCTGTCAGGCAGCAGCAGTTACCAGGATTTGTGGTGGAATAGGAACTCAATTAGTCCATATTTCCAGAACAGTGTGATTATCACTCTTTGCCAGAGGAATCCTGCCCTTCATCAACACTCACTGAGGCTTTTGGTCCCTCTTGTTTTCTCTCCTTGTGCAGCTTTGCCTCTGTTCCAGCGGGCTCTGCCCCATCCTCTTCCATTTTCTTCTGTCCTCACATTCTTTGTCTCACAAATCATTGCTTTCTGATACTGATCCACCTACCATTTCTGATATTTGCCCCATCCCTGGAGGTGTTCCAGACCATCCTGGAGCAACCTGGGCTAGTGGAAGGTGTCCCTGCCCCATGGCAAGGGGTGGAAAGAGCTGATCTTTCAGCTCCCTTCCCACCCAAACCATTCCAGGATTTTGCGTGTCCAACAGTTTTCCTTTATTCTTGTTGCTTTTCAAGGCAGAAAAGGTGTGTTTGGGACAAAATTCTGGAAGCCACTGGTGCTTGACAGATTGAGGAAATGCCTGTTTTCCCTTCCCAGTTTGTCACAGACTTCCTTTGTGATTTCAGAAAGGCCTCTCTGTGTTTCAGTGTGTTACAGGGAGAAACACAAAGGTGTTTTCCACGGTACCCGTTGTAATTTAGGAATAATTATTGAAAAGATGCAAATGTGAGGAAGGCAAGGATGGGTAGAAGCCACGGCTTCATCCTCAATTTACAGCACTGGTCAGGAATATTACAGGCAATGTTACTGAGCAGGAAATGTCAGGACTGATGCTGCATGAAAAATGGGATTCCCTCACCTGACAAAGGGGGCCTGACCTGACTCATTTCAGTCCCAAAACTCCACGTTAACACTTGGATTGTTGATGTCCAACCCCTCTGTGCGTGGTGCTCAACATTTAGGAAACCCACTCCTACCCACAAACACATCCTGGCCTAAACCCTCTCGTGCCAAGCCTGTTGTTGTCGGGGTCGTGGTTAGAAGGTTTTCCCGTTGTGCAACTTCCTCCTTCCACCAGTAAAGGAATTGAACCTTTCCCAGCCCCTTTCTGGGCAGGGGGTTTGCACATCCCATCACCCACCTGTCACTGATAAAGCACGTTTATTCCTCTGCTGACAGTTTCTGTTAAATGCCTCAGTCATTTTGGGGTTATTAAGGATAATAATTAGCAGTGCTGGAACAGCGTTACGGCCTCGCTAATTTGAGATGTGTTTTGCTGCTTCGCTTCTGATTTTGTTTTCAGTTGTTGAGGTTTGAAAGTGTGAAAGTGGGGGTTAAAGCTGGAGTGACCCAGTCATAGTTATGGCAGCTGTTAATCACCTGTGATTCAAAGGAAGGCGTTCAGGAGCTGGGAAAATAAATGGAATATTTTCATTGACGGTTCATTGCAATCTTCTGTGGTCTTCCTAAAAATCGATCCAAAATCAAGTTGGCAAATGTTTGAATGGGTCCATTTTCTGCCCAGACCTGTTCATTGTGGGTGCCATATTCCCCATGAATTGTTCAGGAATATGTGGAAAAAAAGTTCTGTGACAAAGCTCTCCTTCAGCAGTTTAATTTAACTGCCCTCCCACTGCAGAGGTGACCTCTGGAATGTGAGTGGATGCTGCATGTGGGCACAAGTGGGAATGAATAAATGTCCCTGCCCCTCTCCTTTCAGCGTTGGCTGTGCAGGGACAGATTACGGTGATTTAAATGTCACCAGAGTTATTTTACTTCTGATTGTTTCGGTCAAAGCATCCCGTTAATGTGCTTGTCCAGCACGGTTGGATATTCCATTCATCTGCAGGGACATTCCAGAGGGATAAGGCTGCAGGTTTTAAACTGGGGATGGTTTCACCCTGCAAGCAGCAGGTTGGATTTCCCAGACTGACACGTAGACTCTCTGGAACCGCAGGTCCAGGTCCTGGCAGCCAGCCCTGCTCAGGGTGACAGTCCCCTGGTCCCCAGAGGGCCGCTCTGCTCGGATCCCCCTGCCAGGGGATGGCCATGGACATTCCCAAAGCCTGGAATTGCCCCTGCTCCTGTCTGTTCTTCAAACAGTGAGAGAGAGGGGAAGAGCAACACCAGGCCTTTAAACTGTGGGGAACGTGCATTTTGGGACAGGCTGAGCTTCCCTTCCCCCACACGAAACGCGATAAACTTGGAGGGGAAATGCAGGTTTTGCTCCAGAAGTGCCTTTGGGCTGGGAGGAAGAATGTGGAAGTTCAGGCGTTACCTGAACTCAGCCCCAGCCATCAAGGTGGTTGTTGAGCTGCCCTTGATTGTTTGGTGAGGTCTTCCTTAATTTACAACTCGGCTGGAGGTCAGACAAAGGCAAGGCTCTGGGAAGAGCTTGGTTTCAGGACTAAAAAGGGGCTTATGAAAAGGTGGGAGAGAAAATTTTTACAGGGGCAGACAGTGATGGGACAAGGGGGGGATGATTTTAAATTAAAAAGAGGGCAGGGATGGATGGAATATTGTGGAGGAATTACTGGCTGGGAGGGTGGGCAGGCCCTGGCACAGGCTGGGCAGAGAAGCTGTGGCTGCCCCTGGATCCCTGGAAGTGTCCAAGGCCAGGTTGGAGCACCCTGGGCTGGTGGAAGGTGTCCCTGCCCATGGCAGGGGGTAGAACAAGACAATCCTTAATGTTCCATCCCACCCAAGCCATTCTGGGATTCTTTTTTTAAAAAAAAAAATCCTCTGTCCCAACTGAAAAACTGCCTGGAAATGATCCCAAAAGCTGAACAGATTCCACCCCAACGCTGGGATGCACCAGATATGGGGCTTTGGAGGAGCGTTTGGACAGGCTAAGCCAAGACAATATTTTAACCCTGCCCAGTCCCTGCTGCTGTCACTGCTAAAATCCTGAATTCAGGCAGGACCTGAGGCACTCCAAGTCATAATAAATAAACCCAAAGCATCATTCAATTAAAATAGAGAGGACTGATATAAAGCTGTCTTCGAGATGGGGACAATTAAATTGAAGCATACTGGATAAAAATGAGGAGGGGGAAAAAGGCCCTGAACATCAAAAATTGCTTAAGATTTCCATGAAGGGGATAAAATTATTTATTTATTTATTATTTATCACAGAGCAGGTCCCTGATACTGAATAGCCCAGTTTTTTATGTGTATCCTGGAGGTAGTTGAAGCCTGAGGAAACGCTGATGAGTCCGAAACTGTGGATTGAGTAACGAGGCAAGGAACTTTACCCTCCAAATCAGCCTTAAGGAGCTGTTCCAAGGGACGTGGCTCTTCTCCAGGGGGTTTGGGAAAGTCCTCCAGGTTTGCTCCTGTAGGAGCAGTTCTTTCTCATTAGATTTTTGGTGGGATATGGGCAGGAAAATGGCAGGAATGGTGTGGGGGGTGGAGTAAGCAGCGTGGCCGGAGCTGGGGTGGTGCAAGGAGACAGAACCACCCCAAGCGCTCATTTCTAGTTAGACAAGAGAATAAAAACGAGCCTGGAATAAAAAGAATAATCTCATTATTGCGAGAGGTGTTTGGCAGAGCAGTGTCAATCACTGCCAGACTTGGTGCTGTAGAATAATGGCAAAAGAAATGTAGCTGTGATATCCAGAGCTGGGTGATCCTCACACATCGTGTGTCTTCTTACACCCTGAGAAGTTTATTTTATTCCTACAGATGCATTTAGGAGAGAGTTTCATGCTTGGGGAAGAAAAACAAAACAAAAAAAACCACCCAGTTTTTTTAGAAAAAAAGCAATTTTCCCTTTTGACTAATCCAGTGATAATTCAGGCTTTTAGATTATTGCTCCTGCTCTCCACTAAAATGGAAATTAAACAAACTTCAGCCTAACCAGAATCGGTTGCCACAAAAGTAAAAACCCGAGGAGAGGGGGAAAAGCTATTAAGAGATTTAAACACACAACGAACAAGACCTTTTAGAGGAGATTAAAGTGTGTGACAAGCATTAGTATTTCAAGGTGCTGCTGGATCTAATCCTGGATTGATGTGCCTCAGAATGAGATGAGGCACATTAAAAGCTCAAATCATTCAAGCTGGTGCGAGGCTGAATAGGAGCAATTACCAAACAGTTGAGGCGTTAAACGAAACGGGCGATTTTGGGGAACCTGCAGCACGGAAGATTTCTTTGTGTGATCAAACACCGGCGCTTCCAACCCCCTCCCCGCTTGGAACACAAACTTCCCGCTCGCTGCGGGGCCTGGGAAGCTGCAAAGGAGCAGCTCCGTTTTTTCCTGTTGCTCGTCTAGCACTCGGTGTGGAGAGAAATCATTAGAAACAGAGAGAAAATCACATTTGAGCGGCTCATTTCTGCATTTCCGGGCCGGAGCGTGGGGTGAACGTGCCCCGGGACCTCCGTGGCGCTCGAGGAGCAGCCAAGACTTAGACACAAGACCCCATCAGGAGGGGTTTTGTGCATTAAAGAGCCTTATTCCTCCCGAGCATTAAAGCAGAATCCTCTTAGGCCCCCGTTCAGACAGTTTGTCTGGCCTGTAAGTCGGGCACAGCAGTTTAAACAGGGGGGTTGAGCCTAAAGGTTGAGCAGCGAGGGCGGCTTCCCACTCGTGGGGCATCAGCAGGGGGCCCACGGCCGGGCCAGCCACCAGAGGGGCCAGCCGAGCAGCAAACCAAAAAACTGCGAAGGCAGCATTAAAACTTCTCTGAACCTTGCTATCTGTTTCTTCCAATAATCAGAGGGAAAAAAAAAAAAACAGGTCCTCGGAAGGGAGGATGAGTTTTCTCAGGCCGGTGGATTGATTTGCTTTCGCTGAACTCAGTTGAAGTTTGGCCACCGAACTCAGGAGGAGGCTCAAAGACCCTAAAATGCCATAAACTCATTAACAAGATACAAACCCGAGGGTGGGTTTGTGTTGAAACGTCTCCGAAAGGAGAATTTGGCTCTTTAAAACCCCTCGAAACTTCTGAAATCAGAAATGAAATTAGAGTGCTTTGGTGGCCAGATTCGGTGAAATAAACGCTTCTAAACCTTTCAAACATCAACCCCCCGATTTCTGGTGGCTGGTTTGGGTTCCAAAATTGGAAGTGTTTCGGTATTTTCACTCTGTGTTTCAGAAGGAAATTGTTCCCTGTGAAAACCTCCCTCGGCCTTTCGAAGACAAAACCATCCCCATATTGTGCCTCCTCGAACATTTATATTTTTTTTTCTTGCTTTCGGCGAGTTTTGGTTGTGTTAGTTTAACAGGATTGACTATATATAAATATGTGTATATTCTATTATTATTTAGGCCTGGTGGATTCCCCGAGGAACCCAAATAAAACCAGCACGAGCTGGAGAGTTCACTGATTAAAAATATCAGAGTGGGTCTCGGGATATTCGTGTGGCTTTAAGCTCGACGTGTTCATCACAGCTGAGTAATCTCCACGTATTTTAGAAGCAGCAAGAAACTCAGGCTTGCTCAGAGCCCAGGTAGAACATCAGCTTGGCCAGAAATTATTTATTGAGCAGCCAGATTTGAACAGCCAAAGCTTTTGGCTGCAAGGACTTTGGGAGGCTTTTGAATGGAATCAATAAATTGATAATAATAACAATATTAACAAGAATAGCGACAGTGTTAACAACATCAACAATAATAACATATAATAATACCATTTCAATACCGTATAATAATAATAATGCCATTGCCAATAATAATAATGATGAACAACCCCCAAATTAAACACAGTTATTTAAGTTGCTTTCAGGAGGTTTCTTGTGACCATCCCATCAGCACCTGGAATATTCTGGAATATTTTCTTTGCTTGGCTAAGCCCAGTTTACTACTGAATTTCCCATTCTTTGGTAGGAGAAAGTTACAAATTGACATCCCTACTACAAACATTTATTGACCAAAAAGTCTCAGTCGCGATTTTGACGTTTATTTTCAAAGGCTGTTTCAGAAACCTGAGATGGGATTTGTGGTATTTCGTTTGCCACTGGGCAATTAACAATTTTTTCTTTTTTTTTTTTTAAATAAAGGTGTTTTAATTATCTTTATTGAAGACTGTATTGGTGCTGGATATCTGATTCAGATGTTGGATCCTTTTGCTGGGCAGGTGGTGCAGATCAGGGTGTAAGTGGGTTTTTTTATGAACTGCTGGTCGGGCTCCTGTCAGAGAGAGATGATTATTTAAGCTCAGTAGAACTCTTGCTGTGCATTGATGAGGAGCTGGTGCCGCTGTGGAACTCGAGAACAACTTTCCAGAGGGTGTTGTGGTGCTTTCAGCCTTATGTTTTATGTAAAGAGATAAAACATCTTCAATCATGTGCAAGGGAAGTGTAATAATTTCCCTCCTTCCAAGCAGGGCCATCACTCCTGGCAGTGCTGGGGCCTTCACACCTCACCTTCCCAAACAGTGGAAGTTGTTTGTTTTCTTGGGACTTGCCTTCTTTAAAAGCAAATATTATATCCCAGTTATTTTTTGTATTCAGGGTATGTCATAGGAACATAATAATAATAATATTAATAATAATTATAAATTGATGTATCAGTGCTTTGTCATTCACAAAACAGCCACTGTGGAGCTGGGAATGAGGTTTTCACACCATTCCAAAATAAAAACGTGAGCTTCCAAAATTGCAGCCAAAGTTAGAAGGGACAGAATGGAAACACACTGTAAATAAAATGTAAAAACAAAACCACTGTGCATTCGTTCTGGCACGTTTCCTTAATTATGGATTCACTTCAGAATGAAACGAAGGGGGAAAAAAAAAAAAGATGTTGTTTGCGATTTCTTTCTGGCGTTTGTTTGTTTGTTATTGGGTGTTGTTTCTCTGGCAACTTTGATGGAGCTCTTGAAAAAAAAAGAAAAGAGACAAAACCCGGTGTTTGAATTCTGTCCTTCTGCTTTGATCTCACCAGAAGTGAAGAGATGAGCTCTCAGAGTTCTTGTGGAAGTAGGTTGGGGCTGTGTGAGGAATCTGAGAGGAAAACTCCTTTCTTTTGTGGCACATTAACTCCAGAGGTGTTCCCAAAATACAGGTTATTCACAGAAGGAATAAAGAAATAACCAGAGAGGACTGTGAGCGCTCCAGCTTGGTTGGGGATGGCCCACCCGTGTCTTTCTGTGCCCATTCCACACGTGGATCCCCTACAATTAATTCTCCACAATTAATAGTATCAATATGCTATTAATAACTTTGATTGGTTTTCCTGCAATCACCCCTGACACCAGTTGGCATAAAAGCCAATTAGTGGGTCCTGCATCGTAATCTGGTTGAAAAAAACCCCTAATTTCTATATTAGAGAGATGGTTTAACACACAGCCACTGCTGCACAGCCGGGCAGGGATAACTGGGATGGTGGGAATGAAGGAGCCTGTCAGGTGCTGCGTGTTGGGAGGGTTATTCCAGCAGGAATCCCAGAGGAGCTGCAGCCTGGGAAGGGAACTGCCAGCAGGGAAAGCAGCTCTGATGTTTAATTCCTGCTGTGCTCAGGGATGAAGTTGTTCCTGGGTGGTTGTAAACAATCCGGGCTAAACCAAAGAAGGAGCTGCCTCCAGCAGCTCTCGGGATCAGGGAAAACTGGAGGCTCCCAAATCTACCTGGAAGGGTAGGAGTGACTTCCAGGTGTGCTCCTCTGGGTTGGGATATTTCTCCTTTACCAACTTCTGGTGCTCCCTGTGGAATTGCATCCATGCCCAAAAACGTGGATTCCTTTCTCCCACCTGGCTCCTCAGGCATTCCAGAGGAGTTTCTCTCGGGATTTCAGGAGCAGGGCTGGGCTGTTATCACCAATGGATTCCATGGAGCAAACGCTGCCTTGGCCGGCTACGGAGGGCGGGATTGGCAGGATAATCTGTTTAGCCAGGGAAAGTTCAGCGCTCCAGAGTTTCCCTTTGGTGGTTCCCTCTGTCAGGAAGAGCTTAAGTCATTCCACACTCGGGAGCTCCAAACCCACCTCCCGGGAGCTCTCCAAGACAGACCCCCTGGATGTGTTTGGGACGGACTCACACCGGTGCTTTTGGAAACAAAAGCGTTTTCCATGGAATTTATTCCGTGTAATTTTGACTCGGGCTCCTTGCTGGGGTCATTCCCAGTGGTGAGGACGAGGTTATGGTGGATGATGGTGGATGCAGCGATTCAGCCTGGAGGAGAGGAGGCTCCAGGGACACCTGAGAGCTCCTTCCAGTGCCCAGAGGGGCTCCAGGAGAGCTGGAGAGGGACTGGGGACAAGGGAATGTGGTGACAGGACACAGGGAATGGCTTCCCACTGCCAGAGGGTTAGGATAGATGGGATATTTGGATGGAATTGCTGGCTGGGAGGGTGGGCAGGCCCTGGCACAGGTTGGGCAGAGAAGCTGTGGCTGCCCCTGGATCCCTGGAAGTGTCCAAGGCCAGGCTGGAGCACCCTGGGCTTGTGGAAGGTGTCCCTGCCCAGGGCAGGGGGTGAATGAGACAATCTTTAATTTCCCTTCCCACCCAAACCAGTCTGGGGTTCCATGATTTTATCATTCTGTGGTTCTCCCCTTCTTCTGATTTTCCCTCAGATTCCAGGGAAGCTGCACAAACAGAACTCATGTGTAATAAGAAAGCAGAATGTAGGAAGCTGCAGAGTACAGAAAAGCTGTATTGTGTGAAAGGCTCCGGAGTATAAATTTAAAAACTATACAAAATCTTTATTTATAGATTTGGATTTTAGTCATCCAGCTCTTTAGCTCTGCAGACAACAAGGCAGATGAGATTTCTCTGGGAAACTGCTTCAAACACACCCAGCTCTTTATATAGAGCAGATGGCTCTGGGAGCCACACACAACTCTATTTAGGAATTATTTTCATTTGTTACCAATTACTAAATATCTCATTAAGTCCCTTTGTTGAGGCCTGGTGTGCAGTTGTGAACCTGAGGGAGTGGAGCGAAGCCAGTGTGGGAACATCTGTATTTGCTGCAGTTCATGGAATCACAGAATCATGGAATGGTTTGGGTGGGAAGGGACCTTGAGGATCATCCAGTGCCACCCCCTGCCATGGGCAGGGACACCTTCCACCAGCTCAGGGTGCTCCAACCTGGCCTTGGACACTTCCAGGGATCCAGGGGCAGCCACAGCTTCTCTGGGCATGATTATTATTCAACTATTATTTTTGTGCTTTTTCGGTGTCCTTTTATCTTCTTTAATTCTGCCACACTCCAGGTGGGAACTGGGGCGTGGTTTGGATCTGTCAGACAAGCCCAGTGAACGTCTGAAAGGAGCCCTTTGGTGTAACTGGAACATTCACCATTCATTTTTTAGTACTTTGCCTGCTGGTATTTCCACCTGTAAATGCTTCTTTTCTCAGGCCACTCTCCTTATTTGGGATGGTCCTGCTTGCAAGGCCCACAACCCCCCGTGCCCGTGGTTTTATTCCCAACAAACACAGCTCAGTCCCTGCTGCTGGAATTTATAGGCAGTCCTGGCTTTTTTTTTTTTTTTTTTTTTTTTGAGGGGAAAAAAGGAAAAATCTTGAATATAGATCAGCATGTTTTGAACAAGTTGTAAACACGCACAGCGTCTTTTCGAGTAACTGGGGCAGAAATAATGATTCGTAAAATTAAGTAAATATGTACTTACATAATTTTAAACCTTTCAAACCAGCAGAACTATCCGTGTGTTTTGTGTGTTTAGAATCAAACTCCCTGTTTAAACTGGGCCCCTGTTCCTAAATGAACCCCCTCACAACACCGAACACAAAGTGGGGGGAAAAAGGTCTGTGTTTCATCTTCACCCCTCCAGGTCCTTCTGAGCCACCAAACTGAGGGAAAACTCTGCAGACAAATATTTAGGGCTGCCAGTGGTAATGAAGTTGTGGGCTATGACTGGAGAATAATGACATTTCCTGAACGTGGCTCCATGAAAGAAGAGGCAAAGTGTGACTCCTTGTTGACAGGAGGAATATAAAAGAGACGAGCTTGAGACCAGTAATTTTTTTAATGTGTACAGCAGGGGTGTGTTACAACAAAATTGCACCGTGCCAAGTACTTAAATTAAATACCAAAAAAAAAAAAAAAAATTATTGTATGAAAAAACCCTCCATCCGAGGCTTGAACATTTCCAAATCTTTTAACATCACGATTCTCTTCTGTCGTCTGCGACGTTTTATGGGAAGGAATTGTCCCTGCAGAACAAAAGGAAGCAGAGGAAATGTATTATTTATAAAGGTTGTTCATTATAATGATTCTGGGAAGGAAACATTAACGCAGTCAGAGGTCCTGACTGCTCGGGATTAGGCAAAGGGCAAGTGGCAGGATGGCAGCTCTGAACTTTGAAGCACATCTTGCGTTTTCTGCTCGCATCCCGGAGCTCTCTGCCTTTGGGGAGGCTGTTTTTATGCCCAGACTTTTCTCCTGGGGCTGGAGGGCAGGGATGGATCCCGAGGGATCTGCAGAGCAGCCCTGGGGGGGAAGGAGCAGGGGGTGCCGGTGGATCCCATGCCCTGGGTGATCCCACAGCGTGGGCAGCACGAGAAGGGGGGTTCTGCCTCTCTACCCCCTCAGGTGAGACCCCCCTGCAGAGCTGCCCCAGCCCTGGGAACCACATCCAAAGGATGTGGAGCTGCTGGAGAGAGTCCAGAGGAGCCCACAGAGATGGTCCAGGGCTGGATCCCTCTGCTCTGGAGCCAGGCTGGGACAGCTGGGGGGGATCACCTGGAGAAGAGAAGGATCCAGGGACACCTGAGAGCCCCTGGCAGGGCCTAAAGGGGCTCCAGGAGAGCTGGAGAGGGACTGGGGACAAGGCATGGAGGGACAGGACACAGGGAATGGCTTCCCACTGCCAGAGGGCAGGGAGAGATGGGAGATTGGGAAGGAATTGCTGGCTGGGAGGGTGGGCAGGCCCTGGCACAGGTTGGGCAGAGAAACTGTGGCTGCCCCTGGATCCCTGGAAGTGTCCAAGGCCAGGTTGGAACCACCTTGGATAGTGGAAGGTGTCCCTGCCCACAGCCGTGGGTGGGATGAGACGATCTTTAAGGTCCCTTCCCACCCAAACAATTCCATGATTTTCAATTGAGGCAATTGTGACATATCAGTGCTGTGACACATCACTAACAGGTAGAAGCTTAGGATGACTAATTCAAAGGTTTGAGCTGTTTCATTTCCATATAATCAGTGCAGCAGATGTTTCAAATACAGCAGCTAAAACGGGCATTAAAGAGCTGAAGGACTGTCTGGTTTGGGAGCAGTTTGAAAACTTCCTGTGAGAGCAGTTTTTTTTTGTGTTTTCTGGAGACCAGGCTTTAGTTTGTCCCTCTGGGAGAGAGGTGTCATTTTCTTGTGTGCTGGTTTTTCAGTTTCTCACGCTTGCCAAACACTCTAGTTCAATATTTTTATTAAAAACGAGGTTTAAAAGTAAATTTTACTTTGGCAGTCGAACTTAAACCTCTGAAGAATAAAACACTGCTTTATTTGCTGTGCAAACAGAAACCCTGGAGAAGCCTCCAAATACGACCTCAGAGCTCCTCAACTTTAAAAAAAAAAAAAAAAAATCTGCAAGAAAGTGAAGGAGATTCCTCCTCTTCGGTATTTTTACTACACTCTCTTTTCAAAGCATCGATAGCATTAGATAAAAATTAGCTTAATGAGATCTGCATATTTTACCGCCGTATTTTACCTCCTCGAAGCTGATAAGAGGTTTTCCAGAGTAAGCACTGCACGGATCAAAGCTCCAGAAATAAATTAGGGGGTGGGTTGTTGTTTTTCTTTTTGTTTTTTTTGTTTTGTTTTGTTTTGTTTTTAACTCGGTAATTTGAGGTCTGAGCCTCCAGCGGCCACAAACAGGAACAAATCTCTGTGCTGACCTGACACAGGTCCCTCAAATATCTGGGGTTGTTAAAGGTGTGGCTTTAAAAAGAGGCTCTGAATGTTGATTTACAGCTTTGGGTGGTCACCGCGAGTGTCCCAGCAGGGTGTTTGGGCTTCAGGGGTGGAGGATTAGGTGTTGTCAGAAGTCACCTGGGAGCTTTGGGGACATTTCTGGAGGCAGGCGAGAGAAATCTCTCCTGTGGCACTTGGTGCCTGTCTCAGGCTCCATCCCTTGGGATCATCAGCAGGCTCATGACTAAAGGCTGTGGACATCCTCCTTCTTTATACAAATGTGGAAGTAATTCAGTTTTGGGGTTTTTTTGTGAGAGCACTCCCCTGCAAAGGGGTATTTTGGGGTGTTCATCCCTCCTTAAAAATCTGAGGGACCTCAAACACAGTCCCTGGACAAAAGCCACGAGGACTGGATGTGCTGAAGTGCTGAAGGGCCTGTGCCAGCCAGGAATCTCATCCCAAAAAATCCCATCCTGGGCTAGTGGAAGGGTGTGGAATCAGATGGGCTTTATCCTTTCCAACCCAAACCACTCCAGGATTCCACGGCTGTGTTTCGCAGCCTCGGAGTTGGGATGCTCACGTTTGGGATCCGAGCTCCGATTTAATAAGTTATCCATGCCCAGCTCTCGAAACGTTAAACCAAGCAAATAAATCCATTTAGAGTTGATGATGGGGCTGCTTTCACGCTCTCAGAAACTTGGCAGGGCCGTGTCTTTGGGTGAAACTCAGGTACGCGTTTGTACAACACAACTGAGTAAACAGGAACACCAGGAAAATAAAACTAT
Source organism: Empidonax traillii (assembly GCF_003031625.1). Taxonomy (NCBI): domain Eukaryota; kingdom Metazoa; phylum Chordata; class Aves; order Passeriformes; family Tyrannidae; genus Empidonax; species Empidonax traillii. Next base: position 34,726 of record NW_020956823.1, read on the forward strand.
CCAACTTTTCTGTTGAGTCTTACAATGTTTATTTAGGCAAATGGCTATTTAAAAAAAAAAAAAAACAAACCCAATTTTGTTGCTCTTTTTTCTGTCTCTTTAAAAAGTGGTGACCCGCTGCCCGTGTGCATGGGACGCTTCTAATGATAGCTCATTTCTTCCACTTATCAGTTAAACATGGAGCTTTATTGTCATTTAAATGCGCTCGTCTCCTAATTGCTGATGATTGACCGTCACCCTTTGTTGTCTTAATTTCCGTCCTCAACTCCTGCGCTGAAACATCCAGCGAGGAGCTGGACACGGGAGACGCATCCCTGGTGGAAAGTTTATTTTTCCATGTGACATCACCGCTCCTCAGGTGCCAGTAATTGTAAACATCCCTTGTTTTCAATTCTTTGTGCCCTTAATCCCATTAGGGGAATATCAGACGTTAAATCTTTTAAGTAGCATTAGGGGTGTGTGCTCATCCATAACATACGAGAAGCCGGTCAGTCAGTCCTTTATCCCACCCCCCCTCCTCTCCCAACCTTTCCCGTGTTTGCTGCGCTGAAAAATGAGATTGGAGTCCACGGGGCTGGAGGAAAAAAAAAAAACGAGTGTTCCAAACGCTCCTGACAGCACAAATTAGGTAGAGGGCGACGGGCTTCTGATCCTGTCAGCTCACAACCCCCACAGACAGCATCTCCCAACAACTCGGAGGGTTGCTGGGCCAGACACAACCCGAGAGATCCTTGGGCACGCCGCTGTTTGCAAGGTCACAGGACGGATGTGCAGCATCTCTGCTGAGGGAGCCTTCATCTGAACCCAGAACCTTAAATTGAACAGAGCAGCTTGTTTTCCTCCAGGAAAGAACTGATTTCTTCCTCCTGACAGCTTTTTACTACTTGTAAAAAAGGCATTTCTCGCGGTGCCCTTCCGTGCCTTTTCTCTCCCTCCTTGCCTCCTCTTCCCTCTTCCCTCTTCTCTCACACCTATTTACACACCCCCTTCCCTTAGCTAGTCTTGCAGATGAAAATTAATTAAGAAATTCTCAAATACCAGGCAAAATCCCTGTGCCCATCATCTCCCCACCTTTACTCTGCTGTTGGTGGGTTTTTCCCTTTGCTGGATTTCAGTCTTCTCGAGGCAGATCTTTCGTAACTTCATAAAAAGACAGAGGTTTCTCGGTCCTGCCATATGCACTTTTTAATTTTGTCTCTAAAACTAGCTGTATAACCTGCTCACAGCAAAAAAAAAAAAAAAAACACCCCTTAAAATAAGAGAAAAAAAACAGCAACAAAAATTCTGGATGTCGTTCCCTTCTGGGAGCCAGTGGTGAAAACAGGAGCCTGGGAATGCTTGTTCCTAAAATCCTACAGCAGGGATGGTGATGGCAAGGTTTGTGTGGAGCCTTCCTTAGCTGAACATGGAGAAAATGTTCTTTCTGGTTAAAGAATTTTTAAGTACAAATGTGAATTACGGTGGCTCCTGCAGTTCTAATCCCAGAAAAGGTTGCAGGGATGTATCTGGATTTTTTTAAAATTTATTTATAGACCAGGTTTGTTCTGCCCCATCACAGTTTTCCCCATTTAGAAAAGGAAGCTGATTATTATAACATAAACTTCAATTCCACAAATATTTTATTAGACCTCGGATCAAGCAGTGGCTGAGGGTGAAAAGTTTATTCTCTGTCAGATTTCCAAGTGCCTTGTTGTGGATTCTCTTTTACCCCCAGCCCAATCAATTCTGGTTTTATAAAACCCACTCTATCTTTTTATAACCCCCCCCCCTCTATTTTCCCAGAAAGCGTGTCAAAAATAACTTGATTTTGGGGTTGTTTTCCAAAAATAGCTCTCCTCAAAATCCCAGCCCTACCGTTGTTCAGACCACGGAGAATTCGGGATCTGCGGCCCGGGAAGCCAAAATTTTGCCTTGCAAAGCCACCTGGCTGCAGTTGATAGTAAAATCTACCGTTAACCCCTTTTCTGTAATGTAATTAAAACACTGCTGAATGATCTGGTTAGTGTGGCCTGGCTGCTCCCTGGAAGCACAGCCCTTTGTGTCCCCCTAATCCCGGGCCTTTGTCGTGGCCAGGGCCGGGAAACCTTGTTTAAAGATTTCGAGATCTCCCTTAATCCCTTCCCCTGATGAGACACCCATTGCTGAGAGCTGGGGGGGAAAGGTCCATCTGTCTTGCAACATATGTGTTTACACTGTCAAATCAGTAAATACAGCACAGGGGCTGCCAGTGCCAAGAATTTCCCGGAGTCGTAAACGGGACGCATTGTTTGGTTGTTGTTCCCCGAGTTCCACACGCCCTGGGCACTGGGATCACCAGTTACCTGGAGCACAAACGCTCCACGTGGGAAATCCCACCCCTCCTAAAACTGAGAACGTTCCCAGTGGACACACAGGGCTCTGTTAAACTCGTCACTGGAAAAGGGGGGGGGCGGGGTCTGGTTTTCCCATCAAGGCCACGATGATTCCTTTTGGTGTTTGCACAGTTGGACAAAGGGAAGTTGGGCTTTACACCATCTCCTTTATGCCTTTAATTTACACACTGGAGTGACCCCAGGGGTTGTTGGAGGATGAGGCTTTCAGCCAGCTCCTGCTTTACTCCTAAGTTAGGGGATGCTGGACTGTCCTGGGAATAATTTTGTTAAAAGCTGGAGAGGCACAAGTAGAAGGGTGTGAATCTATTGATGCCAGTCCAGGGGAGACCATGGAGATGCTCCAGGGCTGGATCCCTCTGCTCTGGAGCCAGGCTGGGACAGCTGGGGGGTTCACCTGGAGAAGAGAAGGATCCAGGGACACCTGAGAGCCCCTTGCAGGGCCTAAAGGGGCTCCAGGAGAGCTGGAGAGGGACTGGGGACAAGGCATGGAGGGGCAGGACACAGGGAATGGCTTCCCATGGCTGTCCCAAGATGGGATATTGGGAAGGAATTGCTGGCTGGGAGGGTGGGCAGGCCCTGGCACAGGTTGGGCAGAGAAGCTGTGGCTGCCCCTGGATCCCTGGGAGTGTCCAAGGCCAGGCTGGAGCCACCTGGGCTGGTGGAAGGTGTCCCTGCCCGTGACAGGGAGTGGGATTGGATCATCTTTAATGTCCCTTCCAACAGAATCCATTGTGAGATTCCACAAATATCAAGAACCATACGCGGAATTCTCTGACACATTTTGTGACTTTCCTTTTAATCTTTTTCTGTTGCTGAAAATCATTTAACTTCTTGTTAAATTTGTATTTCTGCTTAGAAAACTGCCGAGACCCCTCCTCAAACCCGTGTTTTTATCACTGTTCCCTGGTGTTTGTGTAACTCCAGTGCCTGGGGAGCGGAGCTGCAGAACACGGCCTGCTCTGCAACGTTTTGTTCCCATTTTGACTCAAAAGTGTCCCCCAGACGTGACAATTTGGTTTTAAGAGACCATTTAAGTCTGAAGCCAGTAAAAAGAAAAAAAAAAAAAAAAGGGAAGCCCTTGGCAGCACTGGGATGAAATGGGTCCATTTGGAAGGCAGTGCTTTAAGGAAAACCACTCGAGTGATTTTTAAAATGGTTTTGTTTTGAAAGAGGTAACACCCAAAGGACGCCCTCCAAGCGGGTTTTGGAAGAGGGAACTGGGGTAAATTTTGCGTGTTGTCAGGAAATCATTTCCACACGTGAGGAACAGCAGCAGAGGAAGCATAAAATACATACTGGGAAAAGTGGGAAAGGCAGATTAATTCTGGCTTGGAGGTGGAAAGAGGGGGTAAGAGGGAGATTTGGGGAGGGGGAGAGATGCTGAGGGACTCTGAGGGTAATTTGGAGTTCCATTTGAGGGGAATGTGTGGACAGGACCTGGCAGGGGAGGGGGGGAGCGAGGATGGGTCAGGGAAGGTGGGGAGCAAAGCCCCAGGAAAACACAGCTGGAATGGCTGCAGGGCAGGGATTTTAAGCAGAAATAATTACTCAGCTCAGGCACTGTTTGGGTGTGAAGGCTTTAAGGAAAAGGTGATATTAATGGTGACATCCATTGCAACTGTTGGTGTTGGCTGTGGCAGAGAGGGCAGAGCCCTGTGGAGTGTTAATCCCTGCCTTGAAACGCCTGAAGTTTGTTCCTATCCATTCACCAGGAGATTTGGGAGGGGCTGAACTGAATTCTGAGATCAGGCAGCTGGGAAATAAATTAATACATTAATAGGTCATTAATGCACCAATTGCTGCTTGTGGACAGATCAGCTAAACCAGACAGGGGAGAGAGGGGTCCACAGGTCCTGATTGCCAGGAATTCTCACAGAGCACTCGAGCTGTTCAGGGAATGTGTGTGGTAAGAGTGCAGGAATTCTGGAAGGTGGAGCAGAGCAGGTTAAATCAGGTGAGGAATAACAGTCAGTGATCTGACTCAGGAGGAGTCAGGTGAGTGTGTGGAGCTGGGCTCAATTCTGCAGATATTTCCTGGGGGAAACAGGGGGTTTGGGGAGGTTCCCACTGCAGGGATCAACCCATCTGCTACCTGTTCTGGGGATGGGGAGTGCAAATCTGATACTTGTCAAAAAAAAAAAAAAAGCACTGAGTGTCTGTTCTTCAGGAATGTCATGTGTGCCCATAAATCCATCCTTCAGTTTTGACAAAGTGGATGAAGCTTCCTTGGAAGTTTATCTGTGAATCTTGGAGAATTATCAGCTTTCTGCTTCTCAGGAGCTTTTCCTGTTGGAGCAGGTTGTAGCTCTTCAGGATTTAATCCCCGTGGAATTGTGTGGTACAGGAGGGCACAGATATCACCCAGCGTGCTCTTAGATGGTTTGTGTTGCCCAAAAAAACATCTGGAGGAACAGAGGTGTGAAAACAGCCAAGGGAAGCTGGAAAAGCAGAGGTGGGAATGCTCAGGTTTGGAAAGGGGCTGGGTTTAGATCTCGTGACACAAGATTCTCTTGGCCTGCAGTCGATGATGATGCTGAGAGATGAAAAGGCACTGAAAGAGCTGATGGGGCAGAAATGCTGCCCAGGAAACCTCTCACACTTCGGGGGGGTTCCTGTGAACACTCACCCAGCTCCTGACACTGAAACTGTGACAGGGGACCCCCTTTTTGGTGGGTCTCTCAAAGCAGGGAAAAGAAACTCCGATAAAATCTGTCCCACTTGAACAGCGAAGCGAAACAAAACGTCTGAATAATTCTAAGAAATGCTTTGTTCTCCATTTTTTATATGAATTTCTTATGCCCTTCTTGCATCCTGTGGAAATTACCTGGATAATTCCTGCTCTGGTGCTGTGAATTTTGTTGTTGTTGTTGTCAGCACTTGCTTTATCAAAGCCCAAAAGGAGAGGGAGAAGCAACAGGTCGATAAAACGCCCCCCCCCCCCCCCCATTGGCAAAATTAACCGTAATTTAGATTAAAATGCAAAAGGGGGATGGGAGAAAAGCAGACCCCGGGGTGGGTTTGGAGGATTCCTGGTTTCCACAACTCGTGTGACAGCCTGAGCTGGGTGAGGGGAAGGAAAATAAAGCCAGCAGAGAACAACTGCTCGTTATCTTTCGAGGCAGAAAGATGAGAACCTCTGAGCCAGTGGGTAGCAAAGAATGTCAGTTATGTTCTGATCTAGAGGGGTGAATAAAAAGATAATCATCAGTAAATTAGAAGAGGTGTTGAAAGCTCGGTTAATTATAGGAAATGAGGAAATTAGAGTGCTGAGTCTGACTGTTTCTGATTCACTTGGTAAATTAAAAAAAAAAAAAAAACAAAAAAAATAGTGGTTTTCTTTGCCATCTGTACTTTTGGTTCAGGTCTGTGGTGATAACACTGGATTTTTTTTTTTATTTTATATTATTTTCTTTTTAATAACTCCTCAAATGAGGGGTTTTGTCTTCATCTGGAGGAGGTTGTGGCCTTAATGCATCTTTCTGAGGGTCAGGAATTGTTTTCTGTTGCACAGAGCACTTGACTGCTGGTCCTCAAGTGCAACAAAAAACTGTGAGATCAGAACGGTTTTTCCACGATTTCAAGTAAAAAAAAAAAAAATAAAAAAAAAATTCTGTAGCTTGAGATCCTGCAGATCTTATTTTCAAATGATGATTGAACTCAACGTGTGCGAGGCAGAAGCAGAAACGTTTCAGCCAAGTTGTCTTGTCCCAAAGTCACTTCTTGGATTTGCTTTGGGAGTTTTCCATGTCCATTTAAATGGCCCACGAAGTCCCCCTTGCAGAGCTGCAAGAAGGACCAAGGTTACCTTCACCTACCAAGTTTCCTGATCTTCGGGGATAACTCTTGGAAGCAGCTCCTTCACACGAAAAAAAAAATGAACAACTCTTGAGTTCTCACAGTTGCTTATGCAATAATTCCGGGGAAAACCAAACTCCTCCTTGCGGTGCCTCTTGCAGAAATAGGTTATGAAACCACACTGGAATCGTTGGACGAGTTACAGGGGATGGAATATTGACTGCTGGCAAAGGAATTGGGTGAAACAGAAATCTGATGTACCCCTGGGACTGGAAAATCAGCAGGAAGGCTTCCCAGGAACTTGGAAAGGGATTTTCTTACATTTTTTTAAGGGGACCTTTGCATATGTACAACATTTCCTGAACTTACAGAGAGGTTCTTTAAATAGGAACAGGGACAGATAACGATGCATAAATAAATAACTCCAGATGTTCCAGAGATTATTATACTGCTGGTTTTGTTTGAAAGGGCAACACTTCAACTTCTCGAGGCCTGTGTGCAAGTTTGCAGAGAGAACACTGTCCATGGCAAACTCTTGTCTTCTCTTCCTGTTGTCTTTTAATCCCTTTTTTCCCTTCACTCCATGGCAGGGGGGGTTGGAGTGAGAGGAGCTTTAGGGTCCCTTCCAACCCAAAGCATTCTGGGATTCTCTGATTCTATAAATCTGGAAAGGAAGGATTCAGGAACACAGAGTGATTTTTTTTTTTTTTTCAGCATTGTGGGGGGTAAATCTCTCACGCCCAAAGGATTATTATAATAATTTGCATTATTAATTTTTAAAATTTACTTTAAGGAGGATTTTGATCCTCCGTAGTTCTCCTTTCCTGGCGTTTTTCAATCTGAGGCCGAGGTTTTGCTCGGCCCAGCTCAAGGTAAACGGCAAAGGAAATTGTGCAGCCAACATTTTCCTGACTTTTTGCCCTCTTTAGTGCGGGCAAAAGGGGGGTTAAGCAGGATTAGGGTGTTCCAGCAGCTTTGTCTTTCTGGGAAAAGAGGTGGGAATGTGCTCGTGTGGCCAACTCAGCCCTCCTGCTGAGCATCGTCCTGCTGGGCTGGGCCTTCCAACCCCAAACCGTGTGGAGTTGGGACACAGTGATGACTTCAGTGGATAAAAATCTCCCCAAGTTAGCCTGGAGGGCCTCATTACGTGGGGATAGGGAATGGGAACAGGGAGATGAGGGGAGATAAAACTGCCCAGATCCCTCTGCTGATCATCGACAGGCTCGTGCAAACCCTGCTGGAGAACCAGCCCTTCTCCCGGCCCACGGGCGGCCAGGATGGGCTCAAACACAGGCCAGGGACACTTTTCCAGGAGCTTATCCCGTGGAAAACATCCCTCACTCCGTGATTTGATCCTTGGGGAACGTTACAACAATTCAGGGTGACCAACTGGGAGAGGAATGAGGGACATTACCCGATGGGCCCCCTCCTCCTGGGAGGTTTGCTGAGGCCAAGGCACAGCCACCATCAAACTGCAGGCTTCAATCTGCAATTCCTGCCTTCCTAAAGCTTGGAAATCCCATCTAAAATGTATCCTTAGTCAGACTCATCCCTTGCTCTGAACAGATTGGGGAAAAAAAAAAAAAAAAGCAAATGTGTCGGGTGGTTGCTTTTTTTTTAATTTTATTTCTTTATTTTTTTTAATCCTTCTTTTATCTTCGCTGGTTTTGTCTAGGAATTCTGGAACCAGGCTGCTTTAATTGATGCAAGGGGCGCTGCTATACGGTGGAGCTCAGGTTAATAAAGCAGAAATTGAATAGATACATTAAAATGTCTCTGGGAGGGAGGCTGAACACACACCAGCGAGCCTTGGCATTGACCTTGCTGCACTTAAGGGCTCTGAGTCAGACTCCTGACGCCACGAGGCACGGGGAGAGGGGGGGATGCATTTGTACATCTGCCTGTGTAATTTGGGAAGGTTTGCACTGATCGCAATCCCCGGGCCTTCTGCTGCACTAAAAAAGTTATTTCAGGCGTTGCTTCAGCACATTTTGAGGACGAGCTTAAGAGCAAAAAAAAGGTCTTTTTTTTTTTTTTTTTTTTTTTTTTTTTTTTTTTTTTTTTTTTTTTTTTTTTTTTTTTTTTTTTAATTTATTTCCCTTGCAGTTTTATTCATTAGTGGTTAAAATACCAGTATCAATTGTTTTTAGCTGTTCACTTAAGAGGAATCAATGACAATGTATCAGAGATGAGGAGGGCGCTATCCCTGCAATAATTAATCTGGCTTCTTTCTCCAGAGGCTCTCTGGAGTTTGGCCTCAGTCCTGGTGTGCAGGAAGAGGGAGGGACCGGGAGGGACCAGGCCCATTATGCAAAGAGAACCTGGTAAACCAGGGGCACAGAGGCAGTGCCTCCAATTCTGATCAGTTCTGGAATCCCAGAATGGTTGGATGGGAAGGGAAATTCAGGATCAGTTCATTCCACCCCCTGCCAATGGCAGGGACACCTTCTACAAGTCCAGATTGCTCCAAACCTGGCCTTGGACACTCCCAGGGATCCAGGGGCAGCCACAGCTTCTCTGCCCAACCTGTGCCAGTGCTCATCACCCTCCCAGCCAGGAATTGTCCCAACAACCTCCCCTCTTTCAGCTTTAAACCACCCCCTCTGTCCTATCCCTGTCTGCCCACCCAAAAAAGCCACTCTCCACCTTTTTTAATAAGCCCTGAAAGGCCAAATCTGAATCCGTGGGATTGTTTACATTTTTTTTTGTTTTTTTTTTTTCTCACGACAAACTTCACACCAAAAGTGGGATTTGCCTTTTTGCCCAAAAGGCTCTTTTGCAGGGACAATGGCAAATTCTGAGTGTGCAATTCGCTGCTTCTTGGGGAGGAGAATATGTCTGAAATTCCCCCATGAAGCTTAAAAACCCAACAGTGCCTTGAACTCCAGTTGGACAAACTGCGGAGGATTGTCCAGATCTCCCTTGTCTCCAGTGCAACAGGTCACATGTTTCTAATTAAGCTGCAGGTTGGGGTCGAGATGCAGAGACAATAAATGGTTGCTGCAAGAGTCGTTTCCTTGCACAAGGCCACTGAAGCTTTCCCGAATATTGAGCTCTGCTAATTAAAAGTGGCACAGCCACAGATGTCTTTCACGTGCACAAAAAGAAGCTGAGAAACCTCCAGAAAACAAAAGCTCGTGGCTGGAAAATCAGTTTGATTTTATTTATTTATTTATTTTTTTTTACAAGGAGGAAAACTGAAAAAAAAAAAAAAATCAGGTTAGGATAAAACTTCGCTCTGGGTTTGAAGACACGTAAATAGTTCCAAATATCCCCCCCAAAAATTAAAAAATTAAATTCAGAGGCGATCACTGCTGAAGAGAATCCAAGTCATCACTGGGTATTTTGCCTCGTTGCCAGCCTGACCTGCTGAACACCCACCCGGTGGAGGCAAAGCTATCTGAGATTCTGTGTCATTCTTTTCGCCTGAGACACAGTAAGTCAACAGCAGCAGCAAAAATTAAATGATCTGCTTGTTTCTGCTGCTGCTGCACCACTTTCTTGGGAAAAGCATCAAACACACCAGACTCGTGTGTTCACAACATGGCTCTCAGTAATAGGCTAAAAATAGGCCCGTGATTGAAGTGTCAAGTGCCAAATTGATTATTTTTATTAACACTGGCAGCTATTGGGAGCGGATTTATTAAAAGCTCCCTTGCAGCAGCAGCAGCAGTGGGGAAACATTCCCAAGGATGTGCACTTTGAGTGGGATGGCTGAGCCTCACTCAGGGGCAGTGGGAGGGACTATGGAATGTCCAAGGCCGGGCTGGAGCAACCTGGGCTGGTGGAATCGGTGATTCCAGCCCTGGAACGGTGAGAACTCACTTGGCTGGCTCTGTCCCGACTGCAACCCATTCCAAAGTTGGTTACAAGCTCTTCATTAGCCAGTAATTAACCCCGGGGACAGGCAAGGAAGTAGGAAATTGTGCAAATGAAGAGCAAAGCAAGAAATAGCAATCTGAGGACACGCAGCCGTCGCAGACAAATGTTTGTTAATTAAGAAAAAATTAAGGGGGGAAAAAAATAGCCTAATGCAGATGGAACCTCTCTGCAAACGGGGACCTTTAAGCAAAGATATTAAAGGGAAAAATATGCACAGAAAATTTTGTATATGGAGCAAAGGATCCAGGAGCACTGTTAATTATTTTTGTCTTGGAATTGCTTTTGTGTCACGCAGAGGAAATACAGAAATTGTGCTGAAATTAAACATAAATGTGGGGGTTCAAACCCCCCCCCCCCCCAACAACAATAAGTGGGTTATGGCTGATGGAGAGAGGGAGATGAGGAGAAGAGCACAGAGTTCCTGAATGAATGGGTTGGGAGGGACCTTAAAAAATCTGCTTCCACCCCCTGCCATGGGCAGGGACACCTTCCACTAGTCCAGGTTACTCCAAGCCCTGTCCAACCTGGCCTTGGACACTTCCAGGGATCCAGGAGCAGCCGCCCCTTTGGGCAGTTAAATCCACAGTGGAGTAGGATTTTGTACATGGGATTTCTGGACTGCTGGTGATTTCTCATCCTCATTTGAGAAGATTCTGAGTCTCATCCAGTGAGGTGTTGATCCCCTAATTATCACAGAGCTCTCCTGGCTCTCAGGCCGCTGATCTGGACACCATCAAGGACCACTGGTCCTTGGTGGGCTCCAGCTTCCATCTCTGTGAATGTGAGGGCAGAGGGAGGAGGAGGGAGCTGAGAGCCCTTTGATCTGGTCAGCAGGATTCCCGTGGGATGTGTGAAAAGAGCAGCTCCCTTTTGGCAAGGAAAGAGGATCAAACCCCAGCAGGGATGTGTGAGGAGAGCAGAGGGACACAGAGCATGGAATCCTTTAGTAACCAAACAGGGAATGTCAGGAGCTCAGGCTTGTCCTGGAGCCTTGGGATCTCTCATTTCTCTCTTTGTAGGGCTTTGCTGAGCCCCAGGTTTGTACACTGAGTGGGGCTCACGTGAGGCTTCCATGTGCAAAGAGAAAGTGTAAAAGGATCCTTTAGGACCCCCTCTGTGAGGCAGAGAATCATGGAATCATGGAATCATAGGATCCCAGAAAGGTTTGGGTAGGAAGGGAGCTTAAAGCTCACCCAAGTCCCACCCCTGCCGTGGGCAGGGACACCTTCCACCAGCCCAGGCTGCTCCAAACCACATCCAGCCTGGCCTGGAACACTCCCAGGGATGGGGTGGACACTCCCAGGGATGGGGTGGACACTCCCAGGGGTGGGAATTGCAGATAACCTGCAGTGTTATGAGCCAGGTAAGGGCAGACAGAAGCTTTTAGATCCAGGTAATTTATAGGATGGCAAGTTAAGCTCCTCCACTTTCTGGTGATGATGTCCACAGCAAGCTGGAATCCAAGATACATGGATAGGATTCCTTTTTAATTTCTGATCCAGAAACACTCTGCAGCAGTGAATCCTTCTCTCCCAGAGCTGCAGCATTCCCACTGCTGAGAATGCTCTGTGGAAGCAGCACAGGCAGCAGTGATGAGAGACACTTCTGCCTTCCCTCACTGCAGTTTATCAGGAATTCCATAGCTTCCAGTAGGAAATCAGGCTATTTTAAACTGGTATAAGATACTAAATCCCTTAGAATGAAGAAAAACCAAAGAGTCTGACCAGAATTTACACTGTAGTGTTTTTTGTGGTGGGGTTTTCTGTGGGTTGTTTCAGTTTAGTTTTGTTTTTTAAGCTCCTCCAAAGCCCTGTGATCCTCCCTGTCCATCACAGCAGCTCCCAGACATCATTCCCTGATATTCCTCTCCTTCTTTAGCTGAGGACTGTGGATTATATCCCTGGAATTAGGCGTCCAAAAATAGAAGTTCATTTTAGCAGTCCCACCTCACCACAATTAAATCTCTTTGTGGTTCCCCAAAGCGTTGAAAACGTGTCGGGAGAAGAAACTCAGGGTTCTGATTGCCTGGGCTCTGAATTCCGAACTCTAAACTCTGAATTCTAAATTCTGAGTTCTAAATTCTGACTTCAGAATTCTAAATTCTGAGTTCAGAATTCTAAATCCTGGGTTCTAAATTCAGAATTCGAAATTCTGGATTTTAAATTCTGAATTCTGAGTTCTGAATTCTGAATTCCTCTGATTTTTCCAGCTCAGAACACAACTCCAAACTGAACTGTAGGCAGAAGCCTCGATCTTTCCTGTAATTAAACCAAACTTTTAATAACTTTCCCGGGATAAACGAACAAACAGTGGGGTACGGGCAGTGACACAGCAAGCAGGGCAGGTCCCACCCGAATCTGCTTTCTTTTTTTTGTGCAAAGCCAATTCTGAATTTTGGGTGTGGAGCCCCCCGGCGCTGCTTTCTTTTGCCGGAAAATCCCGTGTAGCATTTAAGCTTCCTAAGCACCCCATGGGGATCTAATCAAAGAGAAAAGAGGCTTGGGAGAGAGCCAAGAGGGTTTGCCTTGTGCTGTGTCACAGGGAATTCTGCTCCAGGGAAGTCCTTCATCCTCCTTTTGCCCTCCTGGATTTCCATCAGGAACGGCACAGGAGGAAAGATTTGACAGGGACACAAATTTGGGCTTTAAAACTCTGCAAGTTAGGCTGGAAAAATAAAAAAAAAAAAAATAATAAAAAAAGGTGCCTTTCTGGCAAAGCTGATAATGAGGTTTACTGATAGTTTTATTCAAATGTGACCTTTGCAGAAATCAAAGTCTAGCAGAATACTAAAAAAAAAAAAAAAAAAAAAAAAAAAAAAAAAAAAAAAAAAAAAAAAAAAAAAAAAAAAAAAAAAAAAAAAAAAAAAAAAAAGCCTTAAATGCCACTTTATTCCAGTGACACCCACGGGTGTCGCTGTATTTTAGGGTCTGTCAGCACTTCCAGTAGAAAACTCCAAGAATTTTTAATTTAACCCCGCTCTTAAATCTGTTTTGGGTGGGAAACACATCCCTGCATTTAGGACATGTTTTAGTTCAAAAAAATAAATGTCTGAATCTCTCTCTTTTTTTTTTTTTTTTTTTCCCTGTCCCCCCTAAACATTCCTTTGGAAAGTGCTTCTGGTGGGGTAATTATCTCTTCTCTAGATGTAATTGCTGGTTTTATGACTGGGCAAAAAGCTTTGGGAAGAGCTCTGGGGCCTTGGAAAATTCGGTTAAAATGAGTTTGCAGTTGGGTTTGAGAAATAAAAATGCTTTCCAGAGTGCTTTGGATCCCCTCTGTTTGGGGCACTGCATGGAAGGAAGGGGAATTTTATGGGGTTTCATCCTTATCATTGACCCTTTGGGTGTGAGGTTCAAAAAAAAGGGTGAAAAGGTCCTTATTGCACTGAAATCCCAGTACCTGCTAAACTTAGAAATTACATTTAAAGCCTTTTGGGGTCGTCTCTGGGAGGGATGTGGAAGAAATTCCTAAAGGATCCTCGTTTGCCATCTTTAGCTTTCTGTTCTGCTCAGGAATTGCCCATCAGGAGGTTGTGATTAGAATGGAGCATTCCAGGTTTTCTTTGTGGGCTTTTTTTTTTTTTTTTTTTTTTTTTTTTTTTTTTTTTTTTTTTTTTTTTTTTTTTTTTTTTTTTTTTTGTTCTCATTTTGTGGTTTGTGCAAAGTGTTTGTGTCCCATCTTTCTAATACGTGTATATTTATATATAATACATATAAATATAAAAATACACAACGTATTTTATATACTATATATAACACATATATTATATATAATATATACAATATACAACATTTATTTTATATATTATATATAAGTGCACACACATATATATATATAATGAATATATACACAGAATATAAATATATTTTTCAGGGTGAGCAGTTTACCTTCAGTGCCTTATTTCACTCTGATGGATTTATCACCCTACATTAAACCCACCGCTATGAACTGATGGTATGACCCACTCTCACCTGTGATCTTCCACTTTTTAACCTCACTTCAGGTCTGGGGACTGAGTCCTCAATCTCAGTTTTGGGAAGGCATGTTCACGTAGATATTTTTATTATTTCTTTTTTTTTTATTAACCCCGTGCTGTCATTGCTTCAAAGCAAATCAGCCAACGTTCTGCTTGGCCTAACATTTATTTGCCCTATTAGCAGTTTCATATTAATAGTTTAATGTTAATAATAAGTATAAGCAACAAAAAAATATCAATAATTACTGTTAGTTCCTACCAGACACCGCCACAAAGCACAGCCAACTGTTTCGAGCTGTGCTGGTGCATTTTCCAACAAGCTCTGAAACGAATCCTTCCGGAAAGACAGGGAGTCATTCCATAGCTGTTGTCACACACTTCCCTCGAGATCCTAAAATAAACCAGACTCATTTTCTCTCCCCTTCTGGTTTTTTTTTTCATGAATAAAGCCTCGGAATAAGAGATTTCTTAGGGAAAAGGGCAGGAAATGCATGGAAGGGGTCGTTGTGTGTGGCTGCTTTCCTTGGAAATGTCAAATATCCCTCTCTATTCTGTAGGGAATAATCCCAGCGTGGCACTGAGGGGCTGGTGTTTGTCACCATTTTGGTAGCTGATATAGGTGAGTAATCCCACTGTGCTAAGTCACTTCTCAGCGTGTGTTTCTCTTTCAAAAGGTGGATGCAGCTCCAATTAATACTAATTGGATTTATGGAGGGAAATACCCATTAGCACTTCCACGCTGGGTTGGTGTGCCAGTGCTGTAGGGGCCGTGGATGTGGAATATATTCCCACTAAATATACCTGTTTTTCTCCTTGTTAAACACATCTACAGCAAAAATAGCTGTTTGTAAACCCATCTTCCATTAAACAGAGCACGGGACCTGCTCTGCCTCAACCTTATAGCTATGTGAGAAACTGTATTAAAAAAATAATAAAAAATTATATATATATATAAAAGAGTAAGATTTTAAGAAGTATGCAGTGGCAGCAAGTGCAGGTGCATAAAGAACATTAAAGGGCGGTGTAAAGAGAATTTCCTGGGAGGCTGGATCCTGGAGGAGCTGCTCACCTGAGCACGTAGCTGGGACCCAGCAGCTGGAGCTGAAAGGGGGAAATAAGAGCCTCTATATTTAGCTGGTTTGTAGTTCCTGGCAGCTTCTTCCCGTCGTTATTATCCCATCCAAGTGTCAAAGGGAGAAATTCACACCTTTTCCTTTCCACGGGGAGAGCGCTGATTTCTCGGTTGTTGTTGCCCCCCGGTTTGCGCGGGGGTTTAACCTCGTTTAAAAGGTGTCGGTGAGCAGCCCGGGAGCTGCATTTTGAGCCGAGTCAGCGGGAGAATGTTCCCAGCCTGCTTTATAACACTAAAATACATCAGCGCTGGGGTCACGGGCAACACGCTGCGAAATCTGTGCAGGCTTGTGAGCGTGGAAAATCTGCATAACTCTGCGTGGAAATGCGGTCCCGTGACGTGTCCGGCGGTGCCGCCCTTGTTTAGATTCTCCCACCTTCCGAATGACAAAAAAACCCCAGCCCCCCAAATCGGCGACAGAACCGTATTTATAGCTGTTATTGACTCTGTTGTTGTGGAGGATGGAGATGCATCTCTCTCCTCAACAAGTTCCATATGCTGTCTGCGTCCGTAGGTGGTTTTTTCTCCTACATTCGGGGATCTGTCTATTAACTGATGTAACAGAAAAGCGTTTAGTTGTTCTGTTTGTTTACAAAAGCCCAGCCAAACTTGGCTAATGGTGTAATGGATAGTTAAAAAATATCCTTTTGCCTCATTAGGCAGCCGGGCTGGGGAATGGATTGCCCAAAAACGTGTCCTGGAGGTTTCCGGGCTCTGCCCGCTTTTAAACTCCGGGGAGGTTGGGGTGGATTCCTGGCTGGAGTTCTCCTGAGGGCCCTCCCTCCCAGCTTGGCTCATCCCCCGATCCCGGCAGTGGATCCTGTGAGCAGATGCCAAGCCTTCCTGCGTGTTGAGGGTAGAATTTCAGGTAGATTGTGAATTCCTTATTCTCCCTTCACCCCTCTCCTTATTCCCCATCCCTGTGTGCAGTAAAATCCACAAGGAGATGGGACTTTACCCTCTGCCTCACCTCAGAATCAGCTCCAGTTAGGGCTAATTCTTCATTCAGAGCTGCTGAGCAGCTCAGTGGATCCCACAAATTTCCCTCCCTGATGTGCCATGGGAATATTCTCCCCACATCCTGGTGCCCAAACAGACCACTCGCCGTGTGGCTCCTGCCTCTGTGACCATCACAAACCTGCTGGAATCCTCACCCTCCTCGCTGGAGCTCAACATTCCCGTCCCTTTTCCCTGCATCCCTCTGTACCTTCTTCCCTGGATGCTCCCAGAGCCTGGATGACTCACTGTAAATGCTTCTGTTTCCCTCTCCTCCCAGGGATTCTCCCCCCAACACCTCATTTTCACCGGGGGAGTTTTCCCATTTGTGCTGCTTTCCTGGACAAAGCAGGAGAGTGGTGGTTGCAAATTGGGAATTGAGGATTTAAATTTAAATTTCAACCCTTGACTGGACATGCCCTGGCCTGAGAAAAATCCTTGGATGTCAAAATCAGAAGTGATTTTCTGTCTATAAATGCCCAGATGAATTAGATTTTTCCCCCTAAAACTTGTGGTGGGATTCCAATCTAAAGTTCCCTGCACTGTCTTTCTTCAATAGAAGAGACATTAATTCATAGATGCTTTAAAAGATGCTTGCTTTTCATGTTTTATTAACGAAGAGTATCTTTAATTTATATTTTTTTTTTTAAATCTGGCTGTAAATGGTCTTTTTTGAGATATAAACAATGGCCAAAATGATTAAAGCGGGTTCAGCATTGCGGAGTTCAACCCTAAAATCCAAACAGCAAAATAAACTCCACGCAATAAAATCCCCAGAGATCATTTATATAATGCAGACAAAACCAGGAAACCTGATATTTCGGCCTGAACTCTTCTTAGATGGACGAAATTCTATCAAGGTTAAAGGAGGTAAACGCTGATCAAACCCCCAAGCAGTGGCCCCTGAGTAATTAGAATTATTTCGCCTTTACTCTGAGTCAGAGGCAACCCCTGCACGCCCAGCCGGGCAAGCTTTCAATTGAGAGTTTTGTCTCGGAGATGACTTTAATTTTTGCTTGAATTCCGTCAATCAGAGCATCAGATCTCAGACTGGGAGGGCGAAACGTGGCTGGAGCTGCTCTGACGAGGCGATTTGTCGAGTTCGGCCTCTCTGAGGAGGGCGTAGCTCAAAGGTGCTGAACTTTTCAAACAAAGCCCAAACTCCCCGCTAAGCCCTCTCCCCTCGTTACCTCCAGGAACGCAAATCCTGAATAATTTTGCAGCCCCTTTTGGGTGCCAACATCTTTGTTTAACTCGCACCCCGCGTGATTGCTTTGGGAAATGTACTTGTGAAAGGGAACCGCGGCTCGTGTTGCTGTTGGAGCTTTAAAAGTGCCGCTATTTAACACTTCTCCGGGGGCTGATTTCTCTCTTCGGGATCCGCGCGGGTCCTTCCTTGGAGCTGCAAATATTTCAGAAAATAAAGAGCCAGGGAAGGGCTGAGGTGGCAGGAGTGGAAGAGGGAGGCCGTGGGAAAAAAACCAGCGTGAGGGATGCTGGGGGGTGAGGAATGGTGACAGTTCATTCGTGTTAAGCTACAATTTGTAATAAAACCATATTAAAAAAAATATATATAAAAAGGAGATTGTACTGTAGGGAAAAACCAGTATGGAAATATCCAGGCTGAATGTAACAGTGGGATGTGTCCCTTGGGATTTAGGGAAAATCCTCTGAGGGGAAAGTTTCCAGCAGGGATAGAGACACGTGCTGAGCCTCAACCCACTCTTAATTTGGGGGATGAATATGGAGGGCAGTGCTCAGGGAGTCTTGTGACTTTTAATTTATGGGGTAAATTAAAGAATGAAACCCTACAGATCTCTCAGGGAGGTGACGGAATCACCGTCCCTTGAGGCACCCAAGGAACAGCTGGATGTGGCACTGAGTGCTCTGGTCTGGCTGACAAGGTGGGAACGGGTCACAAGTTGACCCTGGAGGCCTTTTCCAACCTCAGTGATCCCTCCATGTCCTCGTGCTTTGAAAAATCCAGATGAAACATCACCAAGAGATGGGTTTTTAAAACCCTCCCTGCTTGTTATGAAACATGTCACTATTTCTTTTTTTTTCTTCTTTTCTTTTTCCCTTTTTTTTAAAAAAAATTTTTTTTTTTTAGTGGTTATTTTCCTCCCAATTATAGCAGAAGCAAAAAATAGACACATCCTCCAATAATTTGGAATCCGTGGATGCTTTTGGTTCTGCCGCCGTGCACACAATCTAAATGGAGCTCGTTTGCTTTTTTTAGGGACATACAGCTGCAGTTGGGTTTAGATATTCCAAGGCAGTAACCTCTGTAAATGACATTTAAGGAACACGTCTAAAAATGCCTGGGATTTCAGATGGCAGGGGAGCAGATGAAAACGCTGCGTGCGGGGCCAACTGTAAGGCCTGCAACGAGAAACGGGGGGCTCTGGAGCTCGACAGCTGAGGGCAGCTGCTCTCAGATGGCACCACACAGAAAGGTTTCATTATCACCACGAGGAAAAAATCTTGTATCAATTGTAGTTTTTTTGTTTTTTTCTTGAAGAGATTTCAAAGCGAGAGCAACTTCCAGCGGCTCTCATGGAGCTTGGAGTGCCCAGGGAGTTGTGGAGGGAATAATCAATAAAATTGTAGCTTTTTTTTTTTTTTCCCTCTTTGGAGAAACAACAACCCCAACTTTGACACAAACCTTTTTTTTTGTTTTTGATTGTGGTGGGTTTGTTCTGCTTTTCCCAACCTATTCAGGAAGCAGAAGAAACATCTTCAGCCTGGTCTAGTGGAAGAAGTTCCTGCTCGTGGTGGTGGTGGTGGTGGTGGTGGGGTTGGACCTTTAAAGGAGCCCTCTGACTCAAAGCATTCCATGATTCCATGAGCTCCTGGTCCCTGGAAGCCAGGAGGGTTTGTTCCTGCAGCTGTTTCGAGCAGAATTATCCCTGAGCACTTCTTGCCCTGGTTTTGAGGGCTGGGGGAGAATCTTTTCAGAGTTACTCGGTTGGCTCAGTGACAGCCGGGAAACTCCCTCAATCCCGAGGTTATTCCTCGTCAATCTTGTTCTGCTGGCTCCCCCGGTGCCTCTGCATGTGGCCCTGACAGCACGAGGAGATTGGAGAACTGGATTCCCAATTTCCATGTCTTTGTTCTGCAAAGCAAGCCCATCGGAATAGATACTGGGTGAGATACCCAGACCTGCATGCCCGAGCCCTTATAAACAGGAGCAAACGAAAGGAAAAGAGGAATTAAGAGTATTTTTATTTGCATAATTTCCATTAATAAAACATTCTTTTATCCCAAGGAAAAAAAAAAAAAAAGGAGCCTCAGCTACAATTTGAACGGGAGATATTAAAAAAAAAACACCCACCCCTGTTTGTTTGTTGGTTTTTTTTTTCCCTCCCCCCCCTTGCAGTCTGACAGGAAGCAGCAAGTGAGTGCAGAGCAGCAAACTGGGCTCCAGCAAACACATTCCAGCCATTCCTTCCCCCACCACGCTCCTGCCCGGGAGCTGAGGGGAGGCACGGGAAGGGAAAGTGCCAGGGAATCTTCCACCAGGGGATCTTCCATCACTCCAGGGCAGAAAATGAGCAAAGGCACCCGGAGCACTGTCAGTTGTGAGCGCTGTGAGGGTCTGCAAAGCTGGGGATGTTTATCCTCAGCTCCCAGGGGGTCACAGAGCCAGGGAAGAGGGGAAGGTGATCCCCCCAAGCCGTGGGGTTTCACTCCATGGCTACCAGAAGATGGATTGGAATCCGTGGCTGTGCTTCCCACCACACAGAACTCCTGTTCTCATGGATGGGGCCTTGGATTGTCACTTTTTTTTTTTTTTTTTCCTGGGAGTCTGCAAAGACTCAGGTTTGGATAAGTAGCTTTCTCCTGCAGCAGCGTTCTGAGACACCTTCTGGGAGTGTTCCCTGGTTCTGTTCCTGGTGCACACTCCGAGCACAAGGAGGGATGTGCAGATCGGGAATTCCAAACTGTGGCTCCCTCCCTTTCTGTCCCTGATCTGATGAAAAACACAGTTCCCTGATATGGAGAGGAGGAATCCAAGGGCTGCCACAAGGCACCCACTTTCACATCATCTTAAGCAAATCAGTGAAAAGATTATCATGGAATCATGGAATGGTTTGTGTTGGAAGGGACTTTAAAGCCCATCCAGTTCCACCCCCTGCCGTGGGCAGGGACATCTTCCACTAGCCCAGGTTGCTCCAAACCCCATCCAACCTGGCCTGGAACGCTTCCAGGGCTGGGTCACCACCAGCTCCAACAATTACATATCCTTTATGCTAATTGATATTTTTTTTAGTTCCACTGGCCATGGCTCAGTGTAGATATTTGCCTTTTATCGGGGTGGGGGCAGGAGACGTCTGAGACATTTTATTTATAAATAAAACACATTTATTTACCTACTCCTGCTTTCCTCCATCCCACTTTGAAGCTTTCCCTTTTTCTCTGGCAAGAGGGATCCAAGGGATTGACGAGCAATTTCATAATTTCTGCCTTTTAACCCATTTTTAAAGAGTTTAGGCTTCTCCTCAGGAACTCCTTCAGGCTCTGTTTCCCTTCCCAAGCCTCAGGCTCCCCGAGGTGTTGCTCCCTGTCTCAGCTGTCCTGTACCTGAGCACAGGATGCTCTGCTGGGTCACTCCTCCTGTTGGCATCAACGTTTTAATCCATGGCACCATTCCCACAGCTGTCAGTGCTGTCTGCGAGTTTATTCTCAGCGCAGTGTGAAGTTTGAGCCCTGCACAAGGGCAACACTTTTCCCTGAAATTGCTAAGGCATGAGTTTTGTACTCAGTTTTCTTCCTGAGCGTAATAGAACTTGTTAGCAGGTCCTCTTCCACTCCCCACCCCCCTCAAAATCGAGATTGGTGTTCACTGTTCAGTGAATTTGGGGCTGATTTTCTCATGAACTTGCTTTGTTGCAACTCTGCAGAGTTTTTCTGCTCAGACAGTGGCTGCAAAGCATCTCTGAAGGCCAATCATCTAAAACAGAGAGAAATGATTTTTCTTACCACAGAAAGCCTGTGTTGCCCCACAGGCTGATCTAGTTCTGAGGGGCAAAGAGGAATCCTTCTTTATCCCTGAGAAACAAAGCACTTCCTTATGGATCCCTGTGTTCCAACCACAATCTGGTTGCTCTTTCCTCCTGTAAATAGGACGTGGCTCCAGTGATTTATCCAGGGGCGGATGTGCACGTGCACCCCTGTGGGTATCAACACCACATCCAGGAGAATTATCCCCCACACTCACACTGGGGCACCCAGAATGCTTTTGGGAATGGAACCCCGTGTGGGGAATGC
The DNA here is from genome assembly GCF_003031625.1 of Empidonax traillii. Taxonomy (NCBI): domain Eukaryota; kingdom Metazoa; phylum Chordata; class Aves; order Passeriformes; family Tyrannidae; genus Empidonax; species Empidonax traillii. The sequence continues at coordinate 56,150 of NW_020956823.1, forward strand.
TGCTGGAAACTGGGAATTATCTGAAGGGATCATCGGGGATATCAAGGCCTTGTGGCTCCACAGAGACATCAAAAAAGTCTGGTGGAGAAGTTAACCCACTTGAGGAAAATATGGAAATAACTGGCAGCAGAACAAACAGCAAAGCACTGAATAAAGAAGAGGGGAGAGGAAGTGACTGGCAGGGAAGAGCAGATGGGAGCGTTTGTAGGGAAAGTTGGTGGCATCCTGTGAGTTCCCGGGTTTCGAGGCTGTGGTGCAGCAGCAGTTCTGGGCTCCCCTTCCTGTTCTGGTTTCCAGCTCTGTGAATCAGGGCTCAAGTCTTTCTCTCTCTCTCTCTCTCTCTCTCCATCCTTGGAATTTTACTGCACAGGGAGACATTTTTTAGGGAGAAATCCTTCCCTGGGAGGGTGGTTACCCATGGAAGCTGTGGCTGCTCCTGGATCCCTGGAAGTGTCCAAGGCCAGGTTGGATGGGGCTTGGAGCAACCTGGGCTGGTGGAAGGTGTCCCTGCCCGTGGCAGGGGGTGGGATGAGATGATCTGTAAGGTCCCTTCCAACCCAAATCATCCTGGGATTCTGGGATTCTCTGATTCCCTTAAGCTCATTCCCTCCAAACCTCCTGGGATGGTTCCTTGGGCCAGCCATGGACTTGTGCTTGTGGTCTCCAAAATGCCAGATTTTTCTCTTTTTCACTGCAGGGAAGGGAGAAATATTTCACAAACACCTGCATGTTTGAAGCAAAAAAAAAAAAAAAAAAAGGGATTTCTGGTTGTTGATGCAGGAAATTCCAGGAAAAAAAAAACAACGACTGAGGCAGCAGTGAAATTGTTGCACGGGAGAGACACAGGACATTTTCTTTGTCTGAAGGAAGCTGGAGCTGTGCTTTTATGAACTGTGCATCAACCATTACCTGCTCCCAGAAGGGCTCTCCAGCCTGGCTCTCACATGGGCATAAAACATTCCAGGAGCAGAAGGTGGAATCAGTGGGTGTATAAAACCGGTTCTCCCAGGCTGGGATTGACGTGGTGGGGGGGGAAGGATCAGACCGTGGCAGGTTCAGATCTGGGGCGATTGTTTTTTTTATTCCAAGGGACAGTAATTTCACCGAAGTTGCTGTTTCCCCACCAGGCAGGAGTTCTCCGTGTTAAGACATTCCAGCCCCTCTGTAAGGGGATATTCCCAGTGTCCAGAGGGGATGCAGATCCAGGTGCCTGGTGGATACAAACGCTCCGGGCTGGGCAGAGCAGCCGGAGGAACGAGCAGGACAGAACCTGCTTTTCCGATCCCGTTCCTGCCGTGCCTCTCTCCAGAGCTCCCCTGCCCCGCTCCCAGTTGGTCTCCTTGCTAATTCCCAACTTAAATATTTGTTCCTGAGCGGCTGCAGGACTGACGAGTTTCCTGGATCCTTTCCATGCCGTGTTTGGGGCTGACATCACCCTCTCCCTCAGAGCATTCCTGCTCCTCGGGGGCTGACCTCGGACACCACACGGGGTGCTGCCTTCCAGGATTCCAGGAGTCACTGGCTCCTGTTCCTGTTCCTGGAAGGAGCCACACAGGCACAAGACTGCTCTGATTTCAGGGATTCCTGAAATCCTACTCCCAAATCCTACTAAAACCAAACCAACACTTTCTTTTCATTGCTTGCAACTGCACAATTTACATTTATGGCTCACTTCCTTGGGGGGAATAAGTAACCAGTCCTTAAAAGCACAGAAAGGATTGATGCTTTTGCAGGAATAACTTTAAAGCATAAATAGTTGTTGTTGTTGTTGTTTTTTTTTTTTAATTGCTAAATCCTACTCTCCTAGTTCAGGGATAGTAAGGTCAGACAGCAGACACAGATTCCATGGAGAAGTTTGTCAGGTGTTTATTGTGGAACCTGTGATTTCCTCTTGGCCTTTGTGGAGCACAGACCTGTAGAGACTGATGATCAGTAATAGTGAGAGAATCCTCCTCGAGAAGCAGTTGGAGGACAGGGCATTGCACTGGTCGGAATCTGGGCTGGGAATGTTGCTTGCTGAATTTATCTTCAACTTTTCAGTGACTCAGCTTCCCTGTTTTTGAAGCAGAGCTACCAGTAAGGCATTAAAACTGGATGTTATTAATGAGAAATCAAGGAAATCAAGGGAATGAGGTGTTCTCTTGCAGCATTTTCATCTCATGGGCAGAAGCACCAGTTGGAGTTGGAAAGTCGTAAGTTAATTTTGAAGGGAAGGAACTCCTTGATAACTTAAATAAATCAATGTTGCTTCCACTGGCAGAGCCACCTGACAATAGAAGGGTTTAGTCCTGAGGTTCAGAACTGGTTCTGAGGTGTTCCAAACACCCAAATAACTCCTGGTTTACAGCACCAGGACTCTGTTCTTCGGGCTTTAAATTCTTTAGAAATACAGAAGCAGGCAGTAACCCAGCTCACCACTGTTGAAAAGTCACCATGGGCGTGTTTTATGTAAACATGAGGATGTACATGGGCATTTACACACGTGGGAAAACAAGTCCCTGTGGTGAAAGATACTGGGAGGTTTGTGGGAACCCCGAGTTTTGAATTCCAGACTGGGTTTTTGGGGGCTCTCCCTGCTGCAGTAACCGAGCTCCCTCAGCCTTGTACAAACTTCATAATTGCTTCGAGTGATTTACCACCACACACCCATTGTCTGCACCAACTGAGCCCTCCCCCGTGTTTCTGTTTAGCAGGGTGGAGGGATCTGCCCAGGGCTGCGTTTCTGCCTGCCAGACTAAAGACCTGACAGCATTTGTGGTGAAATAATCTGCTCTGTTTGCAGACTGGAGGAGAAATCCTTTCTGTACAGCTGGTGGGTTTTTGTTTTTACAGTCAAAACAGATGCAGTGGGGAGGGAAGCCACTGGGGATGGTTTGCTTTAACCCTGCTGGAGTCATTAGCTGTTGGGTTCTAAACTGTTTGCTGTTTAAACACCCTGATTCCAGGCCAGCTTTCCAAGGAAAAACTCCCATGCTGTTAGAGCTCTGATTAAGTGAAAGCTCACCCAAAACAGCAACAAAAAAACCCCCCACAAAATCCCAACACCCCTCCCCTCCCTCTTCTGCTCCGCGGCCCTCAAAACCTGGAGAAAATTTACCAAGAGCACGTGCACGTTTCTCTGCTAAGCCCTGAATTTGTGGCAGTTAAATGTGCAGAGAATGTGGGGCTTTGTGGCTCTCAGGCACACTCATTCTCGGGGAGGCACTGGCTGTAAATCCAATTTTATAGATTAAAGACTTGCAGCACAATGTAGGCACCTGTCGGTTTATGGGAGCCTAAAAATACCTCCCTGGCTATAATATTTTGGTGTTTTTTTTTCACAAATTGGAGCATGTGTATGTTTTCTGATACCTTTTAGCTATTTTTTTTTTTCTCTCAGTCCTTGTCTGGCACCTCAGCCTGTTGTGCCAGCTCTAATAGGGAATAATGAAGGACATGCTGTCCGCTGGCTGGTTGAGATGCAGAGAGGGTTTGCCATTAGCAGTTCAAAAGAGAATAAATACAATAATAGAATATAATCTAATTAATATAATATCATATCATATCTCCCCATGGTGCAGAAAGAAGCCAAAAGGCAGCCCTGAGGAGGTGACAAGGTGGGCTCTGTCACCTGTGGAGAGCTGGGTGTGATCACAGGGAAAGGACAGATTGTCCTGAGTGGGAAAGATTCGAAGGCTCTGTTTTGTCAGGGACTAAATGAGGAGGAGCCTTCGTGGTGTCAGGGTCACAGGAGCTCTCCCAGGCTGAGGATTTGCTTGTGCCAGTGTGGAAGGATGAACCCTCTGGAATGTGGAACTCAAACTGGCCAAGAACCTCGGTGTGGGGCAGTCCTGGCTTCAGGACGTGTCTGTGGGAGATATCAGGGCCACTCTTGACTCTCTGCTTGAGGATTTGTGTCTTAGAAGTGGTAAATGTTCTGGGATAAGATACTGTGGGGCTCAAGGTGAGCCACTCATCCAATCCCAGAATCACAGGCTCATGGAGTGGTTTGGGTTGGAAGGGACCTTAAAGCCCATCCCATTCCACACCTTCCACCAGCCCAGGGTGCTCCAAATCCAACCTGGCCTTGGACACTTCCAGGGATCCAGGGGCAGCCACAGCTCCTCTGCCCAACCTGTGCCAGGGCCTGCCCACCCTCCCAGCCAAGATTTTCTCCACTCTCTTTCAGAGAAAAACCAAACAAGGACCTTTTGGATCCTTTTGGTCCTTTTCAGGACCAGGTCAAACTTGTGACTGAAACAAATGGAGAAAGAGCTAATTGGAGGTGAGATTCAGGAATCCCAGCACCTCACACCTGAGTCTGATGCCCACAGCAGGATCCCAGCTTTGGGAATCTCTGTTTTCCCTCCCACCTTCCCTTAATGGCACCGAGATTTCCATCCTTTCATTAAATACGGTTGAAACCGGCCCATGGTTCAAAAAAAAAATAAAAATAAAAAAAATATCCCCAATTCTGAACAGGGGCAGAGGCAGATTGGGAGCTGCTGTGTTTACATAAACCTTGTTTTCTTAGGAAAGCAGGCTAAAAAGCCATGGCTGTGTTGATATAACCTCTGCTGGTGCTGGGATGGGGTTGGCTCGTGCTGAAGTGCTGATTCATCTGACAGTGTGTTTAGCTGTGGTGAAGAGAACTGGAGCAGGGTTTGCAGATAACACACAGCTATTAGACAGGGAGATGGGAGGCAAGAAACAGGAAGGAAATCTGAGCTCTTGTAGGTCAATCTTTTGGTTACACTGGCATTAAATCAAGAGCAGGAGGAGAAGAATTGTGCAACAAGAATCTGAGTACTTTTTTTTTTTTAATTTTCTTTTTTTTTTTTCTTTTTCCTGGCTCGCCACTTTCTATTTATGGGAACCCAAAATGACCTGGCTTCCTGAGCTGGAAACAGCACTGCCATGTCCTTGATGACAGTCTGAGTTTTACATTTCAAGCCAGTCTTTGCGACATGTTTAGGAGGACATTTTTTTAGCTGATGCCACAGTTTGAAAGGTGGTGGGACCTGGGACTGCATCCTGGGACACAGGAAACACCAGGAGATGGTAATAAAGTCAGAGAATCCCAGAGTGGTTTGGGTTGGAAAGGGCATTGAATATTATCCTGTTCCACCCCCTGCCACGGGCAGGGACACCTCCCACCAGCCCAGGCTGCTCCAACCTGGCCTTGGACACTTCCAGGGATCCAG
>NW_020956823.1:61425-63984 GCF_003031625.1 Empidonax traillii
GACTGCATCCTGGGACACAGGAAACACCAGGAGATGGTAATAAAGTCAGAGAATCCCAGAGTGGTTTGGGTTGGAAAGGGCATTGAATATTATCCTGTTCCACCCCCTGCCACGGGCAGGGACACCTCCCACCAGCCCAGGCTGCTCCAACCTGGCCTTGGACACTTCCAGGGATCCAGGGGCAGCCACGGCTGCCCAACCTGTGCCAGGGCCTGCCCACCCTCCCAGGGCAGAATTTTTTCTAATATCTCTTCTAAACCTCCTCTCTCTCAGTTTGCAATCAGTGCTGGGTTAGGGCTGCCTCTCCCACCCCCAGCAAATCCACACTTGGTGCTTCCCCCCTCCTCCTCCCCCTCACTCCTGCATAAATATTATCCCTCCTTCCTCTTTTCCCAACAATGCCTGCAGGAAGAACGAGGCAGGAACGGCCAGCACGAGGGAGATTAAGCAGAGCCATCAGCAGTCCCAACTGGTGCAGTTTCTCTCCTTTGCTGGGCTCTTGTGCTAAATTTAACCTGTCCCCCAGACAGCTCAGAATCTATTTTTTCTCCCCTGTTCTGTTCCTATAATTCAGGCTGTTCCCTGAGTGCTCCTCACCTGAGCCCAGGCTGTGTGACACAGGGACAGGGTGATGGGACAGGAGGTGATACCTTGAGCCCCCTAAAACTGGGGGAAGGGTCCCCACCCACCTGAGCACAACATCAGCACCCTGGATGGCTCAGGCACTTCATTCTCTGGAGGAGCAGGAGCTTGAGGATGGAGCAGCTGGATATCTGTTCTGTTTCAGAAATGGGTCACCCGAGGGACAGAAAGATTAATCTCCCCTCAAACACACACCTTTGCACCCACTGCAGGGCCCCCCTCTGCACCCCAAACTCCATGGATATGCTTTAAACACACATTTTAAAATGCAGCTCCTAAAAAGAAGGGAGGATGTGCATCCAGGGGGTGTTTTTTTTGTCACTTAACCTCTTACCCAACTGACAACAGTTGTCACAGAGACCCCAAGGATGAACTTGAGGGGAAAAGGAGGACGTAGAAAGGAAAGAGCAGGAGAAGTTCTGCTCACACACCTTCCTGGCAAGGTGAAAGAACACAAAGCTCTTGTTTGACACCTCCTGTGTGTAGGAGAATTCACGGGGTCAGGGATTTAGGGAATCACAGGATGGTTTGGGTTGGAAGGGACCTTAAATCTCACCCCCTGCCACGGGCAGGGACATCTTCCACCGGGCCAGGGGACTCACAGTGCCACTTGCCATTCGGTTTATACTCCAGTTTCTTCCTCTTTTATCTTTGCAGGGCCTTGAAAACTGGGCTTTGCCTCTCGGTGTTTGGCTTTGGTCACACACAGCCCTTAAACAGCTCAACACTTCCAATCTTCCCTGGTCACCGTGGCCAGCATGCAAAGTGTTCCCTGACCCTTCTTCCTCATCCCTACATAATATTGGGACAGAATTCCTGTTTTTCCTTGCCCTCCCCAAAAGCAGTGACTTTTACCATCATTCCTGTTGGCAGTGTGGTGGAATCAGCTGCCACCTGGATTTTCCAAAATCCTCTCCCTCAGAAATGGAATTTATTCCACTTCTGTGGAATATTTACTATGCTGGATGATGCAGAAGAGAATCAGGATTCACTGCTCTGCTTTCCCCTGTGCATACAAATAATACAGGCACAGGACTGGGATTATTTATTCATAGGTGTGAGGGAATGGGGTAAATACTTCACACAAAATTAACATTTCAAAAATGCATGAAAAGTGATTTCAATGCTTAGCCCCACCTTAGATATGTAGCTTTAGTTTCTCTTCCTCTGAACTTATGGAAAGAACTCTCTTTCTAAAATAAAACACCTACAGATACCAGAGGATAATTGGGTATTAAATTGAAATAATTAAATTGTATCAATTTCTGTGGATTCTGAGTATTTGACACTTCTGTGAACACCGAAAAATCCGGAATAACTGAGGAAGTTCATAAGTTCTTTTTGATATTTTTGGTTATCCAAGAGAACTTTAAAGGCTCCACCGAAGTGAATTTGCTTTGAATCTCGATCTCTCTGAGTCGGATCGAAACTGAGCCACATTTGCACCAGCCAGGGTAAAACACAGCTTAATACTTTGAATATTTTGGTCTTTTGCCTTTTTACTGAGCAGAACTTGATGCCCAACTGTACGAGCAGAAGAACTGTATTTGAAGAAGGAATTTGAGCAAAGCAGGGCTGAGTTCTGAGCTTGGAGCTGTTCAGCTCTCTGCAGTTAAGTGAGACCTGAGAGCACTTCTTCTCCTTCTTCCAGTGCTGCAGTTCAGAAATAAAGCCACTGGAAGGGAAAATGGCTCAAATAGTCCCTCAGACTCTGCTGTTCACATCACTTGGGCCCAGCTGGGAGTCTCTGCTCAGGAAGTTTAATTCAGGCTCAAATACCTATTTCAGTTCCAGCTCTGTCTGGGTCAGAGAAGGAAGGGAGAGTTTTCCTTCTGCTGCTGAAAATACTGTATTGTGGTGTTTGCATTAATTTGTGTGAACACAATAATTGTTTTTACCTGGGTTTTTTTTTTTTTT
>NW_020956823.1:64642-69092 GCF_003031625.1 Empidonax traillii
TTTTACATCTGAGTGTTTATTCTTTCTGATTATCTTCTGTGTGTGTGTGTGAGGATGGGAAAGGGGAAACTCAGGGAACAGAATGCCTGTTTTTTTCCAGCTGGCCAGGGGGCAGGTTTGGCCCTAGGATGGGGAATGGGAAGGAGGTTGGTGTGTGCTGGGGGGCAGGAAGTTCTCAGCCCACCCCTGCTGGGTGACACCAACGCCCCTTTGTCTCCAGCCGAGGAATTTGCTGCCTGTACCACAGGCAGAATGCCTTGGATAAAATTCACAGCTGCTGTGGGTGGAGAAGAATGTCTCAGAGGGCCAAACTGAGCCTTCTTCTGGCTGGGGAGCGGGAAAGGAAGGAGGGGCAGGCCAGGCTTGTGCTTGTGTCATGGCCTCACTGTCTGCTGGCTTGGAAGGACCAGCATCGCTGGGGAGAGCTGATGTTCCTGAGCCCAGATTTGCTTGGGATCGTGTTAATTGAAGGCCTCTGGTTTCTAATCCTCTCACATTTCTTACATATTTGTTGGAGGGTTGGTTTTGTCTCAGCAACATTCACGTTCTTCAGAGGAGAAGAGAAAGTTCTTCTGGGAGGACTTTCAGCTCTGAAAGGGGGGGCCTGGAAGAAAGGTGGGGACAGACTTTTGAGCAGGACACGTGGCCATTCCTTGAAACTGGAGAATTGAGGTGGATTTAGATTAGACACAAGGAAAAAGCTTTTTACAGAGAGGGTGGGCAGGTCCTGGCACAGGTTGGGCAGAGGAGCTGTGGCTGCCCCTGGATCCCTGGAAGTGTCCAAGGCCAGGCTGGAGTCGAAGGCGTCTCTGCCCATGACCTAGACGACCTTTAAAAGTCCCTTCCCACCCAGTCTCTTCTAGGATTTTATGAATATTATTTACTCTGCCTTAGAAGCTGAACCAGCATTAACGCTCTTGGATTGGAGATATTCTCCAAAGTGTGGGAGAAGGCTCTGAGCCCGTTCTGATCCCATCCATTTTAGGGTGGAGGGGTCTCCACTGTGCTTTGGGACCCCTGGGGTGGCTGGCAAAGTGACATCAGTTTACTGATGTTTAGTGACATCAGTGGGAGACCCCAAGAGTTGTCCCTCCTTTGGAAGCTCAGGGTCTACTGACCTCGAGCTGCTGGCTGGGAACTCCCACGGGAGCATCCAAACCCCTGCTTTTCCCATCTGCTCACTCTGGGGACAGGCCTGACCTCCCTCATCAGCTTTGGATTGGTCTGATGCTGCTCCTTTTCCTTGGAGGAGCCTCATGGAATGTACAGGCAGTTGGGGCAGCAGAGCCAGGGGATTAGAGCTGCTCCTTGGGATGGGAATGCTGCACCTCTGGCCTGCAGCTTGTTCCACTTGTTGGCTTGGAACGGGAGGCAGGATCCCATTTGTGCAGGTGAAATCCCAGGGCTGTGTTCCTCAGGGTTGGCTTCCTCCTTCTTGGGCTGTTTTTCCTTGTTGGTGTTAACGCTGCCACAGGAATGATCAATCCAAGCCTTGAACTGGGGCCAGGAGGACTTGTAGGAGCCAGTCTGGAATGACTTCCTACTGCTGTGTGCCAGAGCGATGAATTCCTGACATTCCTGCCACCTGAGCAGGTTCAGTGGCACTTCTGGAAGGGATTGGTTGGGAGCTGACTGGTTGCTTTTAATCCCACTGGGATCATCCTGCTGTTCCTGGTGGAACTGTGTCACCTTGGGAGGGCCTGATGGCACTGAATGCCCTGCAAACCTTGGGATCCTTGTTGTTGTTAAAACCCTCCTGATGGGCTTCAGAAATCTCCACCCCTCTGAACTGATGCCTTTTAATTCCACTGAATTATTTCCGACTCCAGAAAACTATTAATTATTTATTTAACAACAACAACAACAAAAAAAAAAATCCAAAAGGGCAGTAATTTTTATTAAACAAGATTCTGTTTGAATCCTCCCCAAACAATGGGGGACACACACAAGATTCCATGTGTCATTCCAGGAGGCAGGAGCAGGTTGCTCCTTCCCTCAGCGCTCTGGGGCTGGGCATGAAATGCTCTGGCTGGGATTTTCTGAGCCAAATGTAAATGTGCTTAATGAGACACGAGGGGACCGCTCTGTGGCTGGGGGAGAAATGGCTTTTTAGCAGCAGATGCAGACAAAAGTATTGGATTTCAGTCCACCCAAAGCCAAAGACAAAAGAGGAATAGAGCCTGCAGTCCCAACTGGAGGAAGAAGGAGGTGTCAGAATTTGGAAGGCTGAACAGCTGTAGCCTGTTTATGTGTTTTAATCCATTGTTAGAGACCTGGAAATTAAACAAAAGGCCAAGAGCACATTAAATCCTTTTTTTTTTTTTTTTTTTTTTTTTTTCAAAAAAGACCTGCAGCTGACCAAGACCACAAAAAGAAATGCAAGATTTGTCAGTAGTTTTAGGCTTATATGGAAGGAACCTAAAATACACTGAAAGGTTCTTCTGAGTGGGTGCTGCAGGGAAAACTGAAAATCAGGGAATGAGAGCAAATAATTCCCATGTCTCGTGGTGAGGGGATGAAACCTGCCCTTCCAAAGCTCACAACCTCCATCTGAGAATATTCCCGCTGGGCCAAGTGTTTCAATCCCAATCTGGCTGCCTGGGTAAGCCCTTTATTTCTCCTCAAAACTGTTGCAAAGTGACATGTTCCTGACCTTTAACAACGCTGGCATCTTGATGCTGGTGAAAAAGGAAGCAAAAAAAGTAATTATGAAATATTTTTATTGGCCTCAGCAGCAGCAGCAGCAGCTCTGCAGTGCAGATGGTTTAAATTACCTACCTCAGGGTTCCAGTGTAAAGCTCAGATCCATCTCCACAGTTTTAATATTTAAAGGGAGGTACTAACTTGCTGGCCTGCCTCTTGAAAGCAGCTTAATTGAGCCCTTAAAAGCTGGTAGTTGTGTCTTGTTTTGCAGGAGTCAACAAACACTTTCCCCCTGTTCATTGGCAGGGCATTACTCACACTCAGACAAAGAGGGATTTTTTTTTTTTTCTTTCCCCCCCCAGACTATTCCACCTTCCAGCAGAACATGAATCCTAAAGGATCCTGAAGGACTCCACTGCCTTGGCTGTGTGGTGGCTCAGGTCAAAACAGGGATCACAGAGTGGTTTGGGTGGGAAGGGACCTCAAAGCCCATCCCATCCCACCCCTGCCCTGGGCAGGGACAGCTTCCACCAGCCCAGTTTGCTCCAGCCTGGCCTTGGACACTTCCAGGGATCCAGGGGCAGCCACAGCTTCTCCGCCCAACCTGTGCCAGGGTTTTGTCACTCCCATTGTCAAGAACTTCCTCCTTACACCCTGCTCTTTCCTCTCCACCCCACTTTCACTTACTGGTAACCAGGTGCTACTTCCAGCCAGCTCTGGTGTTTGCTTCTTTTTTCTCTTTTTATTGTTCTCTTCCTTCTCCTCCTTCTCCTCCTTTTCCTTCTCCTTCTTCTCCTTCTCCTTCTTCTCCTTCTTCATGTTTTCCCTTCCCCTTCTTCTGCTGCTGCTTCTGTTTCTTCTTTCTTTTTGCCTTCCTTTTTTCCCCTCTCTAGTTTATTTATGAATTTATTTAAGTATTTATTTATTTACTTATCTATTTATTTAAGTATTTATTTATTTATTTATTTTCTAGTAGGGTTTTCTTTGGTTTTAGAGAATGGATTAACTGGGACAAAAGAGCCCCATGCCCCTCTCTGGTGTCTGTGCCCTGCTGGACCACCTGCTAAAACTGTTCAAACATATTTCTCCTTGGAGTCCTGTGCATATCCCTGCTCTAAGACAAAGCTGCTGAGTGCCAGAAAAACGTGGCAAGGAAAGGCACTTGGGGGCTGGTTTGCTTGGAATCATGGTTTTCCTGCTCCTTTGAAACAGGGACTGAAACAAGGCAGCTCTTCCCTTCTTCTCCAGGCGGTTGTTGGTATTTTTAAAGCCATTTGGGGGAGGTTCATTAATTATTTATGCTTTTTCCCCCCCTTCCCCTTCACTCCAGTGCAGCCTCACACAAACACCTCATTTAGGCCTTTTACTCTTTCAGAGAATCACAGAATCCTAAAATGGTTTGGGCGGGAAGGGACCTCAAAGATCATCCAGTTCCACCCCCTGCCCATAAACAGGGACCCCTCCCACTATCCCAGGTTGCTCCAAGCCCTGCGCAAGCTGGGCTGGTGGAATCAGCTGGGAAGTCAGACTTGGAACCGCAACTCCACCCAAAAACACAACACACACACAGAGCTCTGAGAGAGCCACAAACCCCCAGTTCCCTCTTGGGTTCTGCACGGGGAAAAACCTCCCGCTCTGAAAAGCCTCTGACTGCTGCTTTTTTTGCAACGAGTCAAACAGATGGATTGGAAATAGTATTTACTGTTTATTTCCCCGGCATATCAATATGTGAGGAGCCAGTTTAATTTACGGGCTGACTGCAAACAAACCAACCCACGCCGAAGCAGCGGAGTAAACACTGGAGTGT
>NW_020956823.1:69801-76170 GCF_003031625.1 Empidonax traillii
TCCCGCTCTGAAAAGCCTCTGACTGCTGCTTTTTTTGCAACGAGTCAAACAGATGGATTGGAAATAGTATTTACTGTTTATTTCCCCGGCATATCAATATGTGAGGAGCCAGTTTAATTTACGGGCTGACTGCAAACAAACCAACCCACGCCGAAGCAGCGGAGTAAACACTGGAGTGTTTTGTTTCCTGTCAGTATGATGGGCAGTTTGGAGGGCTGATGTTTCTCTTTTCGCTGGCTACCTCCTGACTGGCCTGATTTGAAGCCTCGTTCAACAGGAGGAAAAGATTATGGGTTAAGGGATTTTGTGGGGAATTGCCACACGCAGCCGTTGTTCCACGGCGCTTCAGAAGGGTTGTCACTTCAGAACTCACAGGCTAGAACAAGATTTCTACCTATTTCAGAGCTGTTAAATTGCCTTTTGCGTGAGAAGGACAAGTGTGAAGCCGTTGCCAGGTACTCTGATGGTGGGTTTATGGCGCAGCAATCTGTTCCTTCCTCTCTTCCCCGGCTCCTGCTTGTGCTTTATTTTCTGGGCTGACTTCTTGACCTTTCTGGGAGCCAGCTGAGAGCCCCCTAAACCAGCAGAAAAATCAACACTGCCAACAAGGAGGGTGGTTTGGGCCGATTTACTCCCCAAGGCTGGCTCGTCTTGAGGGCAGACCAGTACCAGGAATGGGATGGGGACACGTGGCTGAGGACAGAGGGGGTGAAGGGACACCTTTCAAGCCATGGAAGGGCTCAGCTGAGCTGTGTCCCTGAACTCTGCGCTCCCAACCACAGCAGGTTTGTTACCGCTCAGCCTGTGTGCCATTAATTTACCACGTGGCCCAGCAAATTAGCTCAAACGTCAGCTCTTGCCCAGTCTGTCCCACTGGCCACGTGTGCTTCCAGCTGCAGTTCCCCCAACCAGCAGCTCGTGGAAATTGAGACCAGATGAACCAAGGGAATGCAAAAAAGGGCGAATTGAATATCCTCCCCAAATTATTCACTTATTTCAACAAACAAGAAGCACACTGATGTAATATATGACCGGTCTCGATGCTAAAAGCAAATCAAGAGCTGGAATGTACTTACGTGGCGAGACAGTAAATATCTTTGAGTCCTTATAATCCATTAAATTGCAAGAGTATGTCTGCCTGTCTAAATGGAAGGAGACATCTCTTCTCTCCACCACTGTCATTTACTCCTCCGCTTCCTGCTTCTTTAGCCTTTTCTTTTTTATTTCTTTTTCTCCTTTTTTTTTTTTTTTTAAAATAGGGCTCCCTTTGTATGTGTGAAACTACTGCTACTCCCACTGAAGTTTTCTCCTGAAAGCAGAGTTAAAGTGCAGTGGAAATCGGTGTAGCGAAGATGCAGCTTTTTTCCCCCCTGGGAGCTGCCCCGTTGTGGCAGCAGAGGATGGAGCGACACCAAAAATGGGCTGAGTGTCCCAGTCTGGCCAAAGCTTTGTGGCTGGGCAGACCCGGTGCTCCCCCAGGGGAACATCTTTTAGGGTGATAAATGTTGGCTCAGCACAGGGCAGTAATCTTTGTCATGATGCTTTATCCTGGCAGGGAGCTTTGCGAGTGGGCCTGGCTCGGGGTTCCTGCGTGTCTCAGCAGTGGGACCTGCGATCAGGGGGCACAGAGGGGGTGCAGGTGTCTCGGTGGGTGTGTTTTCCAGTTTATGTGGTGTCCCAGAGTGTGTGTTTTGCAGTTTATCTGCCTGTGTTAAACTGATTTGGCCCCGTCTCTCAGGTTGCCCTGGAAGGGTATTTTGTGTGCAAGTGGAGAGACTGAAAATACAGTGAAGAGTGTGGGTGTTTAGTCTTGTTCTCCACTCTGCACATCCTGGGGTTGGTTCCCATCCATGTGCTGGCCCCTCATGGCTTCAGCTCATCGTCAGCTACATCAAAGTGCAAGAAAGAAGTGTCTTCCCCTTTTTCTCCCAGTCTTTCAAAACCCTAAGGTTTGAAATTATTTCTCTGTGTCCTGTGATGTGTGATGTCACATATTACAAAATTGCTGGGGAATCAGGAATCTTCGTCCCCTGGGAATGACGTTTCTGGAAAGTTTATGGGTTGGCTGATGAAAATCTCTTTGGGGCATTTCTCCCCCAGGCTCCTCAGCCCCTCCCTGCAGCTCAGAACCTGTGAGATGATCTCAGCATTGCCAGAGCACCTGTCTGGGGTTGGGTTTAGTAGGAGCATCTCTGTGCTCCTGGAATTTGGAATTCTTTGCCTCCAGGAGAACACAGTTTGGTTTGCTGCTTCTTCTTCTGAGCCTCAGTTTTTGGAGCCACTGAAACCTCATCCAACCACCTCTTCTGCTTGATTGAAATATTAATGAATCATTAACCCAAACAGCAAATTATGTAGTGAGACATCAGCCAAAATCTCAAGTCTAAAGACTTTTTACACCCTTAGTGTTGTAATTTTACATAAATAATAGGAACTGGCTTGAGTTCTTTATGCAAAACTATGAATGGGTTTAATTTGTGCTGCTTATTACAGACCAGAAATCATCTCTCAATTAGTGACTTGGGTGGTTAGGATTGTTAGGAGTTTACTGACCCCAAAAACCACCTCTTTGAAAGAAAAACACACACTTTGTGCATAACTCTTTGCCATAATATTGTTCATTTTACTAAAATTGTGTCTGGACGACTTTAATGTCCCTTCCCACCCAAACCATTCCAAGATTCCGTGATTCCCTGATAACTGACTTAGAGCTGTGTGAGCTCCCACACCTGCAGTAAACACCTAACCCATAACTCACATCCCCTTCACCACAGAATTCCCTTGTTTTGGCCCCCACGAGTTACAAACTTGTCAGAAGCTGAGAAACCTCCACTTCATTCAGCTTGAAGAGTTTTACTTCGGTGTGTTTGAATCAGGGACAGAACCAAAAACACGAACAGCATCGAGCTCTCCCATCCTCCAAAACGTGATTGGAGAGTCAGTCCCACACCTGCTGGTTCAGTTCCCCATCTCAGCTGTCCAAGCAGGTTCCTGAGCAGCAGATTTTTGTGTTTGAACCCTCAGAGCTGGAGGGTTTTGTGTTTTCCACCATCATTCCCTAACCTTTATTAAAATCCCACCCGTGGCTTGTGGGACTTCCTGAAATATCTCCCCTTGCCTTTGATGCTGGGTGTCTAAGATTTGTCTCCTTTTGTTTAAGTGGGCAGGCAATAAAAACTGGTGACCCTCCTGGTTGGTTCCCACCTCGAGGATTCGGTGCTCAAGCCTCTGTCGTGGAATTAGAGTCGAGAATTTCTTGCCGCTCGCACAGATATAAAAGAGCAAGGAGGGAATTATTTATAGAGCTCCAGATCCTGCAGCCTCTGAACAACAGATTAAAGGCACTGGTGGTTATTTCGTGCTGCAGCGAATGTTTTACTAATTACGAGCCGTCTATTTTCCTTCCAAATATCAGAATGGGAAGAAAACAAATGTTTAGCAAACTAAGCGCTGAGTTTATATTTCAAACAAATCTGTGAGAAAATGTGTCTTGCATTCACAGCGGGCTCCGCTCTATTAATCCCTCACGGGGATCTGAGAAAAGCAGGCAGGATAAGTGCAGGTTTTCAGAAAACTGCCATAAATGTCGTTCTGCAGCGGTAAATAAAAGCACAACTCCTGTGTATCAATTTTCAGCCGCTCAGGAACCGGTTGAAGGTGGAAGGCGATGTTTGCTTGTGGGGGTGAGAGAGGCACTCGTACCGACACACCTCTTGTGAAGAACGTTTGTTTGGCAGCAAAATATAGGACAATTCAGGGTAGAAATTCATATTTTAGATGGGATGTGATGAAAACATTCAGGTGTCTGTGGCTGCCCCGGCCCTGGAATGCTCAGGGTCGCACTGGAAGGGGCTTGGAGCAACCCGGGATAGTGGAGTGAGGGTGGAACTGGAGGGCTTTGAGGTCCTTTCCAGCCCAAACCAGTTTGGGATTCGCTCCTGAAGGTCTAACACGGTTCCATTCCAAATATTCCTGAAGATTCACAGGAGCAAAGCGCTCCCACCTCAGAAACCCAGCCTGCTGGGTGACTTTGGGCAGGTTACTTCGCTTCACATCCGCCAGGAAAAGTGCTTTGCAAAAGTTCTCTGAAATCTGCTGATGAGAACCATTTTTATGCTGTTTATTTATTTTTTTTTTTTTTTTTGCAGCTGTGAACACTTTTCGTGTGAGAAAAATCCTGCAGAGTTATCCGTAGATCCATCACCAAACATCACAAAAACGAAAAAAAAAAAAAAATCCAAAGAACTGTGCTTTTATTTATTTATTTATTTATTTATTTATTTATTATCACACTGGTTGGAGAGGATTAGAATCTGATATTTTCAAAAATAAATAAAAATAAAAGGGATTATTTGAGCAGCTCGAGTTCAAAGGCAGCGAGTCTGTGTGTTTTGAAGTTTGTAAGGAAATATTCTGAAGCCATTAGGCTGCTGCTGCTGCTGCTGCTGCTTGGGAACAGAGGGGGGACTTTAATTAAAGTTTGCGGGCAGAAAAGAGGATGGGGAGAGTTTTATAACCACAGGCTGATATTTTTGAAAGGCACAGTCGTGTTTTTCAATGTGTAAGAGAGTAGGTTTGGAAGGTAAAATTACCAGGATTCACCCGAAGTTCCTGGATTCTGGGATTTCACTGTTCTCAGGACCGTTTCATCCACAAGCCTCCTACATTTCTGGGTATACTAAAAGGGCTTGTGTGACTAGAAATGAGCTATAAATCTCCATTTTTTTTCCTAGAGAAATCTACAAGTTCTATCACCAAAGGGCTCTCCTTTGTTTCTTTCATGTGGATATGTTCGTTCCTGTATTTCCCATTACACAAGGGTTGCTTTTCAGTGTTTCATACTCAGTTTCACAAACCTTTTGCATCCTTATATTGAAATTAGTGGTGGTGCTTAAACATCCTTCTTTTTCTAGTTGCACCTTGTACTGCTGTGTGATTTTGGGGGACTCTGTTGGTTGTGCTCCTTGATCCCTCTCCACTCTTTTGACGTGGCAAGAATGCCAGAAAGGAAGGCATCCTAATCCCCCTCTTTTTTAAGGGGAATTGGGGGAACTGTTGCCAAAGCCTCTGATCACTGAGGGGACAAGAGGAGGGAGGCAGAAGGTGCTCAAGAATCATGGAATCACAGAATCATTTTGGTTGGAAAAAGACCTTTAAGATCATCAGGTCCAACTGTCCCCCAGCACTGCCCAGGCCACCACTGACCCCTGTCCCCAAGTGCCACATCCACAGGGCTTTGAAATCCCTCCAGGGATGGGGACTCCAACACTGCCCTGGCCTGGGCAGCCCTTCCCATGAAGGAATTTTCCATCATATCCAACCTAAACCTTCCCTGGCACAGCCTGAGGCTGTTCCCTCTCCTCCTGTCCCTGTTCCCTGGGAGCAGAGCCCGATCCCCCCCGGCTCCCCCCTCCTGTCAGGGATTGCAGAGCCAGAAGGTCCCCCCTGAGCCTCTTTTTCTCCAGGCTGAGCCCCCCCAGCTCCCTCAGCCCCTCCTGCTGCTCCAGCCCCTTCCCAGCTCCTTCCCTGGAAACGGGGAGGTGAAGGGAGGCTCGGGAAGCCTTTCCTTATTTACCGACACCTCGCTCTTGGGAACACCTGCCATCTTTACAATGAGCAAGGCGTCATTTTTTTCTTGGGGCTTTCACCTCCTGTCTCATTGTCAGAATTTCCACCTTCCTTTAAAACAAAGCTTTCACTCTTCTGAGTTACAGGAGGGAAAACTTGGAACCACGGGCCCAGCTGTCGCGGCGCCAACCGCTTGTCACTTGTGATTTCACCACCTAAATACGCGAGAGAAAGTGGCATTATTTAGACCTGTCTGGGGAGAGCTTTCATGTTCTGTGGCCCGTCCTTGGGATCTGAGGTGTCCTTTTGTTTCCACACGTTAAATAACGTGTTACTCATCAGTTTTTCCTCCCCTTCCCGAGAGGAGGAATTATCAGATCCATGTGGGTCTGAGTCCCTCCTGACTCTGTTCCTTCCACTTGGGTCAAACAAGACAAATTTTAGATCTTCAGCACAGGGCTAAATTTACCCAGTTCTGCACACTTGATTTGGCAAAACCATATGGACTTTTTGATACATTCCTCAGAGCTCCTCTGAATCCGTTTCCAAAGTCTGTATTCCTGGATTGTACCCACTGTTCAGTGGGAGGTGTAGAAGAACAACGCCTATTTTTGGGAGGAAGATTTCCTGTGAACGTTCCCTGCAGCTACAGCCTCGAAGTGTGGAAGGGGCCAGACCTGTCCTCCCACCTCCTCCCACGCTCCCACAGCTCCCCTGGGATCAGGGATCCCGCAGCCGGACACCGGATCGGCTCAGGGATGGACCCAGCGCCGATTTCCTCCCCGTTCCTTCAGGCTCAGC
>NW_020956823.1:78423-80602 GCF_003031625.1 Empidonax traillii
TTTTTTTTTTTTTTTTTTAATCATCGTGAAAACCCGAAAAGCTGCGCTTCAGCATCCGGATATTTTGGTATTGCTGACGGTCCCTCGTCTTCGAAATCAAAAATATTCAGTGCACACAGCGGTTTAAAAGCACCAAACCCCATCCAAATGCAGCTTGTGGTGTCTCAGCGTGCTGAGAGCTTCACCTTCATCCAAAAAAGCCACCGAGGCCCTTGACCATGTCCTTCATCTCATGGTGTTTGGATCGTTTGTTCCCGGATGGGTTCAACCCCCAGGAAGGCTCCCCTTGCAGTCCAGTATCCGGTTGGCTGAACCGACAACTTTTCTGGAAACTCCCCTCAAATCTGAGCTAAAATTAATCTCTCTTTGATGCTGAAATCACAGCTGTGACAAATATCCAGCCCTCTCCGTGATTCATGTGTTCTCTCCGAATGGGAAGTGTCAGAGTAGCACAATTTAGTAACTTGTGTTTACTTCCCCCTGCTTCAGCAATTCTAATTTAACGCGGGATCAGTTGATCTCCAGACCCACCCTGCTATTACCTGCCTACATCTGACTCTTTCCCATTTTCCCAACCTTTCCCTTCCACCTAAGCACAAAATATTCGGTGTCCTGCGACGTCACCGAGCGGGGGGAGCGTTTCCCGCACTAAAAGCTGCAGAACTGATTTCAAATCTCACGTCTTTTTTTTACCCACGGAGTATTTTCTTGTGTCAAAACGTGCCCCAGTTTTACCTGCACAGTGTGTTTATCTTCTTTCTCTCTCTCTCTCTTGGCAGAGTTCCTTCGAGCCTGGTGACCCCCCAGACCATGTGCCCACCTCCAGGAAGGTAAGACAGTGCTGGATACCCTCAGAGGTGCTTTCAGAGCTCGGTTCTGCTCCCCAGGGGTCCCAAAAAGAAGGGATGACACCTGCTTTCCTGTTGTTCCCACCTGTCCCATTTTCCACCTGGATTAGGACACACCATTCCTGTACAAGCCCCTCCCTGCCTAGTAAGTTAATTTGCAAACTTCTCCTTTCCCCAGAGCCCCAAACCCCAGTTTGGTGCAGGCTTCAAAGTCACACTTCCTGCCATTTTTTTAATTTTTTTTTTTTCCCCTTTGGTTCCTTTTAAACCATTTCAACACGTTAGAATCGGTTTCCTGCACGTCACACTTGTTTCTCTGGTGATGGGTGTGTGTTTGAGGCAGAAATCCTGGTGGTCCTTCCATGCAATTAAATTCAAAAATAGCCGTGGGGATCCTGAAATGAAGATGTGTTTCTCTGCAGAGCTGTCATCCTACCTGGTCCCTTCGGCTGAGTTCTTGCTGTTCTCTCCCTTGGGGATGAAACAATGTGTGTTTTAAGGCTGGCGTTTCTCTTTCCTCTCTCGTGGCCGTTGGAAACGTGTAAATGAAACCTCGCTGTGCCGAGCAGGTGGGAGTCGTATTTAAAACCCTGGCGTTAAAGCGAGCGAATGAACTAAGCAACAGAGTTAAAACCTGCACGCTGAGAGGCCAAAGCTCTATCAGAGTCACCCCAGTCTTAGCAGGAGCAGCTGAACCCGAGGGAAAAACACTCCTGGGAAGGAAGGGAGGGAGCTCTGCTTGCACGTCGTTCTCCTGGGCACCACTCGCTGTAAGAACTCGCCAAACCCACCTCGTTAAAATCAGGTGGTCCCAGTTGTGAGAGATTGTTAAAAAAATCACCTGCATTGGAGGGACTTGCTTGAATTAGGGCTGATTTGGTTCTCTGATTTGGTGCCGCTCGAGGGGATGCAGTGAAACGCAGCTCGTCCTATTTGGCCGAGGCAGCAGCAAAAGGAACAAATCCGGGCCTGGTTTTGTAAGGAATATTTTTGTTTCATGTGACAAGAGGAGTGGAAAAGAATTATTATTTTAGAAAGGTCAGTTTATAAATGCCAGTCCTGCTGGTGGAGCATTGAACAGCTCAGTCAAGGGTGAGGGATTTGGGGTTTTGTCTTTTCACGGTGATGCCTCAACCCTGCACTTTGTAGGGTTCCCCTCTGAGAAGGATTTTCAGGAGGGCACCATCACCCTCTGCCTGCCCCTCACTGTGTCACCCTCCACCAGAGGAGCACCAGGCTCCACACTCTCATTTCCACGTGGAATTCGAAGCTGCTCAGAAAACATTTTATTCTGGTTTTGACTTTCCTTTTTTTTTTTTTTTTTTTTTTTT
>NW_020956824.1:0-1115 GCF_003031625.1 Empidonax traillii
CTGATTAAGGTGAGTGAGGGGTGGGTCAGGCTCGTTAGCAAGTGCTAGGGGAGGCTATATAAGAGCCTCCAGGAGAGCTACTTGCTCACTTGCTGCACAGGCTTGGCCAGGCTTGGCCAGGCTTTCCCAGGCCTGATTCCTCCTCAGATCTGATTAAGGTGAGTGAGGGGTGGGTCAGGCTCGTTAGCAAGTGCTAGGGGAGGCTATATAAGAGCCTCCAGGAGAGCTACTTGCTCACTTGCTGCACAGGCTTGGCCAGGCTTTCCCAGGCCTGATTCCTCCTCAGATCTGATTAAGGTGAGTGAGGGGTGGGTCAGGCTCGTTAGCAAGTGCTAGGGGAGGCTATATAAGAGCCTCCAGGAGAGCTACTTGCTCACTTGCTGCCCAGGCTTGGTCAGGCTTTCCCAGGCCTGATTCCTCCTCGGATCCGACCTTCGCTCACGCACCATACAGGATCAGACTAACGGGGCTGTGGCAGAGCAATTTGAAGGCATTTCAAGCAGTCAGGGCCTAACCAGCTTCCACTTCTCGTAGGTGAGTGTGCTTTTTAAAGCTAGCAATGGTTTCCAGAAAAACAAAAGCTGTTACTGCTGTTGATAAGAGGAGTGTGTGTGCTCAGACACTCCCCTCGAAGAAGGATGCAGCCACCCAGGTCTCTGGGTGTGCTGAGTGTCTTAGCCTGGCGTTGGTACCAGAAGATGGTGTAGGAGGTAGCTGTGTACGATGTGAGCGAGTGACTTGCTGTGTCTGGTAGCAGAACTTAAGGTAGAGGTAGAGAGATTAAGGTGCATTAGGGAGAGTGAAAAGGAAATTGACTGGTGGAGTCAAACCCTTTTGAACCCTAAGGAAGTCCAACAAGAGACAGCCAAGCCCTGCCCTTCCTGCCCTAAGGCAGATGGAGCAGACCAAATTCATGGGGGGACAATGGAAACAGGTCCCTAATGGGAGAGGTAAAAGAACTCTCTCTCGACCCCCATCACCCCCCAGGGTGCCCTTGAAGAATAGATATGAGACCCTGGACCCAGACAGTCAGGTAGAGGACAGCCAGGAAGATCTCTCTGGAGAGCCTCCTGGTTTGACCCTGTCTAAAAGACGGATTACAACCACAGGTAGAA
>NW_020956824.1:4073-16029 GCF_003031625.1 Empidonax traillii
CCTGGGGGTGCTGATTGACAGGAGGCTGAACATGAGCCAGCAGTGTGCCCAGGTGGCCAAGAAGGCCAATGGCATCCTGGCCTGCATCAAGAACAGTGTGGCCAGCAGGAGCAGGGAAGTGATCCTTCCCCTGTACTCAGCGTTGGTGAGGCCACACCTTGAGTATTGTGTTCAGCTCTGGGCCCCTCAGTTCAGGAAGGACATTGAGGTGCTGGAGCGGGTCCAGAGAAGAGCAACGAGACTGGTGAAGGGACTTGAGCACAAGTCCTATGAGGAGAGGCTGAGGGAGCTGGGGTTGTTTAGTCTGGAGAAGAGGAGGCTCAGAGGTGACCTCATCACTCTCTTCAACTACCTGAAGGGAGGTTGTAGCCAGGTGGGGATTGGTCTCTTCTCCCAGGCAACCAACAATAGGACAAGGGGACATGGGCTCAAGCTCTGCCAGGGGAGGTTTAGGTTAGATGTTAGGAAGAAATTCTTTACAGAGAGGGTAATCAAGCATTGGAACAGCCTACCCAGAGAGGTGGTGGATTCACCATCCCTGGAGGTTTTTAAAGCAGAGATTGGATGTGGCCCTTAGTGCCATGATATAGGAATTGGAGTTGGATCAGGGGTTGGACTTGATGATCTTGGAGGTCTTTTCCAACCCAATCTATTCTATGATAAGTGATAACACTACTGTTAGTCATGATTTTCAGTTATTTTTCTCTTGGAAATTACAGCATATCTTTCCTGAGTACATTTTATTTTAATTCATTTGCAAGTTATATATAGTGGTCAGCTTTACAAGTAATTGAAAGTGAGAAATAGTTTCCATTTTTTCCTGTGGGGCACATTAAATTCATTTAAAAGAGGCATCTAAGAATAGTTGGCCCTACATTCTGAGGCAGAATCAGTTTACTTCAGCTTGAGCTGATGCCTCCAGAGAGGTACTCCAAACAAAGAAATCCCTGGGCCTTATACCCTCACAGTCTGTGCACATGATCTTCACGCGCTTTTCACGCTCCTCTTCATCCAATGGCATTTAATGGTCTGGGGTCTTCTAACACCTCATTGGATTCTTTCTACATGTCCACACAGACAGGCCATTAACTGCTCTTCCAGCTTGGTTCAGCGTTGGGGCCCTCCAGGGTCTCAATTCATATCTGAAGGTATCCAGTCTTTGTTTCCTCCCCTGCTTAGCCATTCGTGCTAACAAACACTTCATTTGGAGTTCACCTATGCCAAGCTTTGAGCAAAACCCATTCATACTAAGCTGTAAACAAGTTACAATTAAAGCATAGAATCACAGAATCATAGAACATGCTGAGTGGGAAGGGACCCATCAGGATCATTGAGTCCAATTCCTGGGCCTATGCAGGACACCCCAAGAATTCTACCATGTGCCTGAGAGTGTTGTCCAAATGTTTAGTGCTGTGGCCACTTCCCTGGGGAGCCTGTTCCAGTGCTTAACCACCCTCTGGGTGAAAAATCTTTTCCTGATATCCAACCTAAACCTCCCCTGACTCCGCTTCATGCCATTTCCTCAAGTCCTGACACTGGTCATGAGAGTGAAAAGATTGGTACTTGCCCCTCTGCTTCCCCTCGTGAGGAAGTTGTAGACTGCAATGAGATCTCTCCTCAGTCTCCTCCAGGCTGAACAAACCAAGTGACCTCAGCCACTCCTCAATGCCTTCCCCTCCAGACCCTGCACCATCCTTGTGGCCCTCCTTTGGATGCTCTCTAATAGCTTAATGTCTTTCTTATCTTGCAGTGCCCAAAACTGCACACAGTACTTGAGGTGAGGCTGCACCAGCACAGAGTGGAACAATCACCTCTTTTGACTGGCTGGTGATGCTTTGCCTGATGCACCCCAGGATACCATTGGCCCTCCTGGCTGCCAGGGCACACTGCTGACTCATATTCAACTTGCCATCTACTAGGACCCCCAGGTCTCTTTCCACAGCACTGTCTTCCAGCATCTTATTCCTCAATCTATACACACAACCAGGGTTGCCCTGTCTGAGGTCCAGAATCCAGCACTTTCCCTTGTTAAACTTCATATGATTGCTGATTGCAAATGAACACTTAAACCTACACAATTAATTTATAATATTCTATAAGCAAACTTATTTTAATCCTCAACAGTGAGGAAAGCAATTCGGAACTAGAACAAATAATAAATATACAACTGCCTTTACTTATTTCATTAACAATTCAGAAATATTTTTGAGTTACAACTGATGGGAATTTTTGATGAGATAAATAAAGTAGGCATGTTGAATACAGAAGCTACAAAAAGACTGATGTTCTAGGCAAAGAGTATTTATTTTTATTTGCTTTTAATGTGGAAATAGCAAGATTATCAAAGTTTTGAAAAACTTCATCTCATGTTTGCTATGCTGTAGACTTTGAAAATCACTTTTTCTCTACCAGAACCAATCCCTTTATTCAGTTTTGCTGTCCATGTAATATTGGTATTCTCCTGTATTTGTTTTTGTCTTTTAAGAATATTAAGTCCACCAAAGAAACACTTTGGTTTATTAGCAAGAAATAGTGAAACAAATAAAAAATTATAAAGCCAAAAAGAACTATTTTAAACAACTCTGAGCAGCGTAAATTTGGCCAACAGTTTTTTCTGCAATAACTTCACTTTCAAATATCTTTTAATCTTAAAATTTCCATTGCCATAACACCTGTACTTCTGAATATCTTTTCCTTCATATTTCTTCATTCACTTCTAAGACAACTGTGTAGCCTTGAATTTTTTACCATTGAGTCTTTCAGATTTTCACTAATAACTGCTTAATCTGTATTCCAGCCCTGCTCTCTTCCTGCTTTTCTGTTGCAGATTTGAATATTTGACATGAGCTATTTAGTTAACTTTGGCAATACAAATTTTTACGTATTTATTTCAAAATAAGTATAACAGTCATTGCTGATAAGAGGAAGGTATTTAAATGAGGTAAGTGCTTTGTTACCTTTTTAGGTGGGTAATGTATAAACTTAAATAGAAATCTCAACTGGCCTGAATCCATTATTTGGTGGTGAAATTTCGTTATGATACTTCACTGTTTTGATATATGCCTGAATATTTTTATAGGTCATCCTAGGCTTTCTGTTATTATTGACTTTGAAAAGCCTTGTATCAGATTGGATGTGTGACATTTAACACTTTTTTTTTGTACTAATCTATAGGCAGCAGTTAAATTGAAAAAAGCTACAGATACCTATAAATTGTATGTGGAGAAATATGCTGCAGTTAAATCTGCTTTTGAACAGAAGATGACAGAAACTGCACAGGTAAGTGTTAAATTGAATTACTTATCTTTAAAATAAATTTATATGTTCTATTTTACCTCTCTGATAATTGAAATCAAAGCTCTTAAAAAATTGGTTCAAGATAGAATTATCTCCGTTGGAAATTGATATGAACAATAATGTCAAAAGCAATATGTTTGAAGGGCAAACATTCATAGAATCATAGAATCATAGAATTAATTGGGTTAGAAGAGATCTCCAAGATCAAGTCCAACCCTTGATCCAACTCCACTGTAATTATTAGATCATGGCACTCAGTGCCACATCTAGCCTCATCTTAAAAACCTCCAGGGACGGTGAATCCACCACCTCTCTGGGCAGGCCATTCCAATGCCTGATCACACTCTCTGGAAAGAACTTCTTTCTAATATCCAACCTAAACTTCCCCTGGCAGAGCTTAAGCCCATGCCCTCTTGTCCTACTGCTGATTTCCTGGGAGAAGAGACCAATCCCCACCTGGCTACAACCTCCTTTCAGGTAGTTGTAGAGAGTGATGAGGTCATCCCTGAGCCTCCTCTTCTCCAGACTAAACAACCCCAGCTCCCTCATCCTCTCCTCATAGGACTTGTGCTCAAGTCCCTTCACCAGCCTCGTTGCTCTTCTCTGGACCCGCTCCAGCACCTCAATGTCCTTCCTGAACTGAGGGGCCCAGAGCTGAACACAATACTCAAGGTGTGGCCTCACCAATGCTGAGTACAGGGGAAGGATCACTTCCCTGCTCCTGCTGGCCACACTGTTCTTGATGCAGGCCAGGATGCCATTGGCCTTCTTGGCCACCTGGGCACACTGCTGGCTCATGTTCAGCCTCCTGTCAATCAGCACCCTCAGATCCCTTTCCACCTGGCTGCTCTCCAGCCACTCTGTGCCCAGCCTGTAGCGCTGCAGGGGGTTGTTGTGGCCAAAGTGCAGGACCCGGCACTTGGCCTTGTTGAACTTCCTCCCATTGGAATCAGCCCAACTCTCCAGCCTATCCAGATCCCTCTGCAGAGCCCTCCTGCCTTCCAGCAGATCGACAATCCCTCCCAACTTAGTGTCATCTGCAAATTTGCTGATGATGGACTCAATCCCCTCATCTAAATCATTGATAAAGATGTTAAACAGGACTGGTCCCAGCACTGATTCCTGGGGGACACCACTAGTGACCGGCTGCCAACTGGATGCAGCCCCATTCACCAGCACTCTCTGGGCCCGGCCCTCCAGCCAGTTCCTGACCCAGCACAGAGTGCCCCTGTCCAAGCCATGGGCTGCCAGCTTTTCCAGGAGTATATTATGGGAGACAGTGTCTAAGGCTTTGCTGAAGTCCAAATAGACACATCCACAGCCTTTCCCTCATCCACCAGGCGGGTCACCTGATCATAAAAGGAGATCAGGTTGGTCAAACAAGACCTGCCCTTCCTAAACCCATGTTGGCTGGATCTGATCCCTTGTCCATCCTGTAGCTGCCATGTGATTGCACACGATGATCTGCTCCAGAACCTTGCCAGGCACTGAGGTCAGGCTGACAGGCCTGTAGTTTCCCGGCTCCTCCTTGCAGCCCTTTTTGTAGATCAGCATGACATTCGCCAACTTCCAATCGTCTGGGACCTCCCCAGAGAGCCAGGACTGTTGGTAAATGATGGAGAGCGGCTTGGCAAGCTCTTCTGCCAGCTCCCTCATCATCCTAGGATGGATCCCATCTGGTCCCATGGACTTGTGTGGATCCAGGTGGCTCAGTAAGTCACTGACTATTTCCTTCTTGAATACAGGCCAACACTGTTTTCCATAGTCTGTAAGCTCTCTTTTTATCCCTGATTTCCTTCAGAATCTCCCTGTTCAACCAAGTTGGTCATCTACCTCGCCGGCTTGCCTTTTGGCACACTGGGACAGCCTGTTCCTGTGCACTCAAGACTTCCTTCTTGAAGCACGTCCATCCCTCCTGTACCCCCTTGTTTCCAAGGTTTTTTTTCCCAGGGTATGCTCTGGACCAGTCTTCTGAATAGGCCAAAATCTGCCCTCTGGAAGTCCAGCGTAGAGGTTTTATTGGTAGCCTTCCTTGTATCCCTGAGTATTGCAAACTCTATTATTTCATGGTCACTGTGCCCTAGGTGGCCTCTGACCACTACATCTCCCACCAGCCCCTCTCTGTTTGTAAACAACAGGTGTAGTGGGGCCCCATCCCTGGTAGGTTCATTTACCAGCTGGAGCAGGAAATTATCCTCTATACACTCTAGGAATCTCTTAGACTGCCTCTTCTCTGCCGTGTTGAGCTCCCAGCAGATATCCAGCAGGTTGAAGTTTCCCATTGACCATGTATGTTGTGATGGCAGTGTCCTTGAATGACACAGTTCAATACTAGCACTCTGAAAGACTTTTTTAGGAAGAAAACTTTCAGAAGTTCATTGTGATCATGTGGGAAATCTTGTGAATTACTGGAGAGATAGAACTCATTCATAGGAGTTTTAAAACTGGGATCTATCATGTTGTTTTCATTATCATTCTGTCAAAACACTTCATTAACAGCTTGTGAAAGTGACTTTCTAGGGTTTATCTGAGGTGGTCCAAGACCCCTATATCTATTAAAATATTTTTTTTGCTTGTTTTTTTAAAGCTGTTTTAATCTGTACTTCAGAGGATATCAAGTTCTCTTTATGATTACATATTCTTCTGCTTATGTTTTAAAGTTTCTTTTTCAAATTTGTTGATTTTGTTATTTACCTTTTCTCTGGGAGTTACTGAATCCCTGCTGAAATAGATCCTGTGAATGCTTCTGATTCAATTCAGAGCAAATTCAGTCAGGTTGATTTAAATCTTTATTTAGTCTCAAAAAAACTGTCTGCTATATATTTCTTACCTTACAATAGACTGTGTTTATAGCAGTTGACTTACTGGTCTCTGAAACAATAAGAAAACAATTAAAAAATAGACTGGCCTTGCTAAAATTGCACTGCAAACTTGTCTCTAACAAGCACGAAAGCTGAGTAATGAACAGGAGTTTTTGTTTAGAACTGACAGAAGATAAACATGAAGAGTATTTTAAATGGATTTTATTGTCAGTGAAGGAAAATTTAGGGGCTTTCAGCAAGAAAATTAACTGAGCTTTTCATAATATCTAAAAAAACATTCATTTGAACAACAAAAGAATTAAAAAAGTAAGTTTATTTTTTGTCTAGAGACTGAATATGAAGATGATTTTTGTTCAGCTTTATTTGTGTGTCTCAGTTTAATGAGACACAAGTGCTTTTCTGAGTTATGAGGAAGACCCAAACTCCTCCCTCTAAGTGATTGTAAATCCAAAATTAAGAGGCTCCAACTGACAAAAACGTGGAAAAAAGGAAAAATAACAGCCCTTTATTATAAGATATATGTGTATTGGCAGAACAATGAAAGAACACAAATAAAACAACCAAACAATAATCCTATACCCAAAAATATTCCCCTTCAAAACAAACAAACAAACCAGTTCAGTTTGTGCCCTTTGGTGCAATTCTAACCACAGTCAGCAGGGGGTGCTGTTGGATCACTGGAGATGCAAGAGCCTGCAGTGTTTGGTGCCAGCCAGTAGGGGGCGTTGTTGGATCACTGGTGGTTGCCACATAGCAGGGGCCCCAGGGTGTGCTGGAGAACCCAAAAATGGAGGTCTACCCTCCCCCTCACCGGGAAAGGGGAGAAAGAAGGGAAAGAAAAAAAGTTCTTCCCAACGGGAACTCACTGTCTGCAACTGAAATGGGTGGGGTGGCTTCCCCTCTCCCTCAATGTGCCCAAGAACTGCTGCCAAAAGAAAAAAACAGGAACAGAGAGGGGTGACCTCTCGAACAGTTCCTCTCCAATGAAAATCTACACAGATTCCCGGTTGGCTAGAAAAAAAACAGGTCGCAGGCAAAACCAGGGCCAGGAGAGAGAGAAAGGAGGAAAAAAAACCAAAAAAACAAACTAAAACCTGCCAGGCAGCCAGGCTGAGAACAAAACCACCTCAGAGCTCCTGCCACCCAGACCCAGTCCCAGCTCAGGCAACAAAGAAGTCACTGCTGTTTCCCAGGAGAGGAGAAAAAAAAAGTAAAAAAGAACTCCTTGCCCCTCCCCACAGACAAGATCTTGAGGACCATCAACGTGGAATGTGGTTTTACCCGCCACTTCTTTTGTGTTAGTCAATTGCCCAAGGCACAGCCAACCTGCCCATTCAACATCCCCTTCACACAGTGGGCAGGGGGAAGGGAAAATTCCTGCTTAGTTTCCAACAAGTGAAACCATGACATTGTGTTATTAGGTAGGTGTGTGTTATTTCAAACAGGCTGAGATGTAGAGAAAAGAAATCTTTTTACTATACCAGATTTTACAGCTGGGAAAATGTGACCATGCTTTTGGGCTATTTGTTTTGTTTTGCAATACAAAAATGGTACAAATTACGTCTCACTGCAAACCACACTTGTGTAAATAACCTTAGTTCATTAACTGCAACAACCATTTTACTCAAATTTTCACTTAATGTGATAACGGACACCTGGAAACTCTTAATATCTTCCACAGCTATCCATATTGGAAATGCAAATTGGAATTCTTCCAGTCTAAGTCCTATATGTGAACTTTAAATATAATGGTGTAGCTGCATCTACAGTTTTGTTTCAGGGGCGCTACTTTAACAATAATGTGGTAAGAAAAATAACACTTGTGAATATCATAGAATCATAGAATGGCCTGGGTTGGAA
This sequence comes from Empidonax traillii, assembly GCF_003031625.1. Taxonomy (NCBI): domain Eukaryota; kingdom Metazoa; phylum Chordata; class Aves; order Passeriformes; family Tyrannidae; genus Empidonax; species Empidonax traillii. The sequence continues at coordinate 12,053 of NW_020956824.1, forward strand.
GGGCCCTTAAAGATCATCTAGTTCTAACCCCCCTGCCATGGACAGAAACACCTTCCATTAGACCAGGTTACTCAGAGCCCCATCCAACCTGTCAAACACTTGCAGGGATGGGGCATCCACAACTTCTCTGAGCAACCTGTGCTGGTACCTCATCAGTCAAGAATTTTTTTCCTAATATCTTATCTAAACCTACCGTCTTTCAGTTTGAAACCATTCCCCCCCCTTTCTGTCACTACATGCTCTTGTAAAAAGTCAAGTCTTTCTCCATCTCTCTTGTAGGCTCCCTTCAGGTACTGGAAGGCCTCAGTTAGGTCACCCTGAAGCCTTCTCTTCTCCAGGCTGAACAAACCCAACTCTCTCAGCCTTTCCTAATAGAAGTGCTTCAGCCCTCTAATCAACTTCGTGGCCTCCTCTGGACTCACTTCAACAGGTCAATGTCCTTCCTGTGCTGGGGCCCCCAGAGGTGGACACAGTACTCAAGGTGGGGTCTCACGAGAGCAGAGTAGAAGGGCAGAATCACCTCCCTCAACCTGCTGGCCATGCTGCTTTTGATGCAGCCTAGGAAGTGATTGGCTTTCTGGACTGCAAGTGCACTGCTGGCCCATGTCCAGCCTCTCATCCACAACAACCTCAAGTCCTTCTCAGCAGGGCTGCCTTCGATCCGTTTATCCTCTAGCCTGTGTTGATATTGGGTGTTGCTCTGACCCAGGTGCAGCACCTTATACTTGGCCTTGTTGAACCCGATGAGATTCCCATGGGCCCATTTCTTGGTGTCATCTGCAAACTTGCTGAGGGTGCACTCGATCCCTTCATCTATGTCAATAATGAAGATATTAAATAACACTGGTCCCAATATGGAACCCTGAGGGACACCACTTTTCACTGATGTCCATTGGGACTCTGAGCCGTTGACCACTACCCTCTGGATGTGACCATCCAACTGCTTTCTTATCCATCTAACAGTTCACCCATCAAATCCATCTCTCCAATTTAGAGAGAAGGATGTTGTGAGGGATGGTATCAAAAGTCTTACATAAGTCTAGATAAATAACATCTGTAGCCTTTCCCTTGTCCACTGATGTAGTAATGCTGTTGTAGAAGGCCACAGGTGGGTCAGGCAAGAGTTGTCCTTGGTGAAGCCATGCTGGCTGTCTTGAACCACCCCCTTATCCTCCATGTGCCTTAGCATAGCTTCTAGGAGGATCTGTTCAAGGATCTTCCCAGGCACAGAGGTGAGGCTGACAGGTCAGTACTTGCCAGGGCCTTCCTTTCTACTCTTTTTTAAGATGGGTACAATGTCCCCCTTTTTCCAGTCTCCATGGACTTCACCTGACTGCCATGACTTTTCAGATATCATGGAGAGTGAATTGGCAACTACATCAGCCAATTCCCTCAGGACTCTGGGATGCATCTCATTGGGTCCCATAGACTTATGTGGGTTCAGGTTCTTCAGTTGATCATGAACCTGATCTTCACTTACGGTGGGAGGGACTTTGCTCCCTCAGTCCCCATCCTGCTTTCCATCCACTCAAGAGGTGTGGGAAGAAAGGTTGCCAATGAAAACTGAGGCAAAAAAGTTGTTGAGTATGTTGCCTAAATGGCTGTGAGGAAAAAAAGACTCCAAGCCAAATTAGGTAGGAGATAAGATAAGGATACAAAGGTTTTTATGAGCCCCCAGGCTTTCTGGAATACTCTCAGCGCTCCCAAAATACAGATGTCCACAGTTTTTATAATGATTTCTTGTTCCTGGGGATCACTAGCTCTTGCACTCTATAGAAGACTTTTTTTAAGATCTGCCAGCTCTGTTCCACTTGCTTGTCCCTGAGGGCAGTCTCCTGGGGGATCCTATTGACTGTCTCCTTGAAGAGCTGGAAATTTGCTTTCCTAAAGATCAGGGGCCTAAATTTACTCCTTAACTGACCCATATCCCTTAGGACTGCAAACTCCACCAGTGCATGATCGCTGCAGCCCAGGCTGCCTCCAATCTTGATGCCCCTGATTAACTCACGTACGTTGTTGACCACCAGATCCAGTATCTCATCCCCTCTGGTAGGGTTGTCTTATTATCTGGCCCAAGAAGTTATCTTCCATGCATTCCAGGAGTCTCCTGAATTGCATACAGCTCACTGTGCTACTTTCCCAGCAGATGTTGGGGTGGTTGAAGTCCCCCAGCAGGAAAAAAGCCTGTGAGCATGATGCCTCGTGTATCTGGAGCAAGAAGACTTTGTCAATAGGTTCCCCTTAGTCAGGTGGCCTGTAGTAGACACCAGTCACAAGGTTCACTTTGTTGCCTCAGTCTCTGACTCTTTGTGCTGGTTTAAAAGTAAACCAGTGGGAGAAATGAACCCAACTCTAGAGACATTATAAGTAAGATTTACAATGTACTAAAAATAAACTACAGTAGCTGCAACAATACAGAGAAAAGCTAGTTTTAACCTACAAAACAGATATATAACCCAGCCCCCTGGAACAAGAACAGAACAGTGTTCGTTGGCCCCTGTGCTGAGCACCACGTGGCCCCCCTGGGTGCAAAGTAAGAGGAAAGGAAAATCTGTTGGTCTGGGTGATGGTCACAGTTCTTTCGAAGTAATGACAGTCTTGTCGAAAGTGGCAGGCGCAGTCCTGTTGAAGTTCTGGTCCTCCTCTCGATCTGATGAGTGGTACCAGAAGTCCCAAAAGCCACAGATTAGATATGCTCACATTCAGGTGGGAACGTCCAGTACCTCCCCCAGGGCAGGGAACTTCACAAAGGGTGATTTAAGTCTGTGAGTCATGGGATATTTTTGGAGTCTTTGATGGTTTGGGTGTTGCAGCTGCCTTTATGCCAGTCCAGTATGGCCCATTAGCAGAGATGACCCCTCAGGCTGGGTGTGAAGGTGCTAATTCCTTCCCGGAGGGGAGTTATCACAGCTGAGTCATTAGGTGTGCCCTTGGCGACAGTCCATCATAAATTACATAGAGGGTGTGGAATACACGGTTTTGGTTATACCCACATAGTGATAAACTGGCCCTGGCTCCTGTAACTAGGACAGTGTTACCCACAGGCTTTTCACCCTTTTCACTCTTCTTCAGAGCAACTCTTCACACTCAATCCACCTATTGATGTAGAGGGCAAGCTCTCCATCTCTCCTTCCTCTTCTATCTCTTCTGAACAGCCTGTAGCCATCCATAGTCACACTCCAGTCATGGGATTTGTCCCAACAAGTTTCAGTGTTGGCCACAAGGTCATATCTTCCTAACAGCACATGGCTTCCAACTCATCCTGTTTGTTGCTCATGCCCTGTGCATTGGTGCAAAGGCACCTCAGCTGGGCTGTCAGCTGTGTTGCCTTCCTAGGGGAACATACCTTAATTCCTTAGAGATATTTCCCTGGTGTTTCCCTGTTGGCTTCTGTTACCTCAGGAGTCACTGGCTTGTCTCCATAAGACTTTAAGTGTTCTCCAGTGTGGCCAGTACATCTCAGAGTCAGAGGCAGAGGACCCTCGCTAGCAACCTGCCCCAATCAATCACACCCTAGATTATCTTAATTTGCAGTACATTTCACTTAAAGTATACTAATTCTGAACACAAAATAAATTAGCAGTGTGAGCATTCTCAGCTGTTTCAGTGCAAAACCAGTTGGCTTAACTTGAATCTGTTTTAGACCATTCAGATAAAATTTTTCTGAGGATGCAAACACCTTGAATTTTTGGGGCTATATTCTAGGTAATCATGTAGCAATGTCCTCATTGAACTGTCCTCTTTTCTTAAACTCCACCAATACTGTTATATAAATTTTACATTTTTTTTCATAGAATCATAGAATCATAGAATAGATTGGGTTGGAAAAGACCTCCAAGATCATCAAGTCCAACCCCTGATCCAACTCCAATTCCTATATCATGGCACTAAGGGCCACATCCAATCTCTGCTTTAAAAACCTCCAGGGATGGTGAATCCACCACCTCTCTGGGTAGGCTGTTCCAATGCTTGATTAC
>NW_020956824.1:16637-21962 GCF_003031625.1 Empidonax traillii
ACCTCTAAGCCTTCTCTTCTCCAGACTAAACAACCCCAGCTCCCTCAGCCTCTCCTCATAGGACTTGTGCTCAAGTCCCTTCACCAGCCTCGTTGCTCTTCTCTGGACCCGCTCCAGCACCTCAATATCCTTCCTGAACTGAGGGGCCCAGAGCTGAACACAATACTCAAGGTGTGGCCTCACCAACGCTGAGTACAGGGGAAGGATCACTTCCCTGCTCCTGCTGGCCACACTGTTCTTGATGCAGGCCAAGATGCCATTGGCCTTCTTGGCCACCTGGGCACACTGTTGGCTCATGTTCAGCCTCCTGTCAATCAGCACCCCCAGGTCCCTTTCTGCCTGGCTGCTCTCCAGCCACTCTGTGCCCAGCTTGTAGCGCTGCAGGGGGTTGTTGTGGCCAAAGTGCTATTATCAAAGTGACATAATTTGTGATATATTATTTTGAGAGGTTGAAATTAGAAACATGATCTTCCTAATATTAAATTGCAAGTTATGTGGTTTTTTCTACAATAATCATGGAAGGATTTTTATTATTAAAGACATAGGAAAATATAATTCACTTACTTGTTCAGATATTGGATTTGACAGAAATTCTTCATGTAGAAAGATTTTCTGAATAAAACTATAGTTGTATTATACAATTGCTATGCACTTGTTAAGAAAACATCTAATTTGTCAGTTATTTCATCTTTTTAGAAGCTTTTTTATAATCCCATAATGCAATCAGTTTTTGGAATGAATCAAATAGCTGAAAGTGCTAAGTTATTCTTTAGAAGTCCTGTCTTAACTCGAACTGAGTGCAGTTGACTGAATAACTTTGCTGTTGAACAGTTTTTATATAAATAAAGGACAAGAATGAGTAATAATTCTTTACATTTTAAAACTTTAAGGAAAATGTACATGTTTATAAAAAAGAATAATGCTTACTTACACTGTGTATGCTGAGTTGAATACATGAAGATCTTGATGTTTTTAATTTTTATTATAGTTTTAAATGCTTGCATTGACTTGCATTTATTAGGTCATTAACATTACAGATTCGTTTCAGTACATCTTTTCAAAATGGACTGATCTTTCAAAAGTGAAAGTAAACAATTTGGTTAATGATTATAGCTGGTTGTATTATAGTACCTAGATAGTTTTAGTCTTTGGTCAGACCCCTTTGTGTTCTGTACTGTGCAAGGCCAAGATGGCTTCTACTTCAAAGACTTAAAATCCTAAGTATAAAACAATAAATGGTAAATAAGGAAAAAATTGAGAAGAGGGGGTTACCATCCACTGACATAAGAGACCAAAAAATTTAAATCTCTGAATGGCTGACTGTTTTGATATACGCTATAGAGAAGAGTTTAAAGGAGAATATTTTACAGAGTTTTATGTGGAGCTCAAACCAAATATGAAGGAAGTGGCATTGGCAAAATCTCAACATTTGACTTTGAGCTTAGGTAAAAATTAGATAGTTGTTGTGGTTTAACTCCAGCCAGCAACTAAGTACCATGCAGCTGTTCATTCACTTCTCCCGCCCCAATGGGATGTCGAGGAGAATTGGAAAAAGGTAAAACCTGGGTTGACATAAGAACAGTTTAATAATTGAAAAAAGTAAAATATTCCATACCATATTATTATTATTGTTATATCCCTTTGGCCAGTTTCTGTCAGCTGTCCCGGCTGTGCTTCCTCACGGCTTCTTGTGCAGCTGCATTGGCAAAGCATGAGACACTGAAAAGCCCTCAACTCGGTAAGCACTGCTCAGCAACAACCAAAACATCAGTGTGTTATCAGCATTATTCTCATACTGATTCCAAAACACAGCACTGTACCAGCTACTGAGAAGAAATTAACTCTATCCCAGACAAAATCAGGACAGTAGTGAAAATCAGCTGGAAGATCACATTGTGTACAGATGTTGACACCCTGATAGTGATTGAGAGCAGATATTATAGAGATGGACCATAGATAGCTTTGAAAGTAAAATGACATAGTTTATGTAATCAAACAGTCAGTGAAATAAGTAACATCACAGAATAGGCTACAGAGGATGACCACTTGAAGAAAAAAAAGTTGGAACAAAGATTAAGTGGTGCTTCAAAGTTTGGACAGTTACAGAAGTAGAAAGAGAACTAGGACAGAGCAGGAGTAAACATGTATTTCAAGATGATTGTGGTAGACTGTTGGGAAAGATGACATTTTTAGTTCTGATCTTTGGCTAGGAAGGTGTTATTAGAGACATTGGAAATGGTTTTAAAATGGGTGTCAGGTGGAAGCCTGAGTAAGATTGAAGAGGAGGGCAAATTCCAGGCAAACTGCAAAGCTTTTATACCGTGAGTTTAAAGATCAAACAAATTAATTGCATTTAAAGAAGCAAAGGATATAGATTTAACTGAAGAAACATAAAGCATATGTATATTGGGAGCAGGAAAAGAGGACGATGAAGAGAAGTTGCAAAACAGATCCAGAAATTTCTGGGGTTAGACGAAAAACCAAAAATCTTCAGTTATGTAAAAAAAGTTGTGTTGGTTTTATTTTTGTAAACATCCTTCAATCCTATTTTATTTTGATAGAAATAGGTCAGACTTTAAAAATATCAAAATAGGTGAATGTTTAAAGAGTAATTAAGAATTGGATAATGCTTCTAAAAGGTTATTATAAAGTACATTATTTCATAACTGTGAATTCTGCACCTTCCTTTCTTAAGCACTGTAATTACCACAATAAAAATCTGAAAAAAAAAAAAAAGTGTTTTTCTGTTTAGTATATTTCTTAAAATGTAAGGTTTAGAATTTCAAGAATTTTTTCATTATGAATAATTGTTTGTATTGGTTTACAGAAATTTCAAGACATTGAAGAAACACACCTTCTTCATATGAAAGAGATTATAGAATCATTGTCAAATACCATTAAAGAAATTAATATGCAAATAGGAGAGGTAATTTTTATATTATCATTTGTTTGAACCATGCTACATATTTTTCTTAAATATTAAAGGAAACATTTCTTACTGTGTTTGCAGTAATTACAGGATCACATCTTTCAAATGATGGTAGATTTTAAAACTAGTATCAGTAGAAGGAGATAAACAAAAATTATCTACAGAATTCAAAAGACTTTCAAGCATATATGGTTCTTTTTACCACAGATATCAAATGTTATGCAAGTATTGAACTTGTTTATGAGATGTTTGAAGGAGATTTAAACATCTATTAAATTGCTGCTTTGGTCTTTTGTGATGTTTCTATATGTGTATTCTCTTTTGTTATTCAAGCTTTTCTGAAATTTTTTATCCTCTAATTTTGTTCATTGTATTGCAAATCTTTTTATATCTTAATTCAACATAACCTGAATCTTTTATTGCTTCCTGGTGTATTTATAAGTTCAATATCACAAATTTTACAGAATAAGGTTGAATAATCATTACATTTTGTGTTAACAAAAAAAATTATGTATTTTGACAATTTGGAATTTTGTTTCCTAGATATTAATTAGCACCTATTTCACACATTTCAGGATACTTGTGTTTTTCTTTGACTAAAAGTTGAAATTATATCAGTCTGAAAACTTCCACATTTTTTATATACTTCAGTTTTTATGAGCAAAAGACCTTCAGTAACAATACCGAAAGAAGCTTTTATACTGTCTTTTCTCTAGATGCAGGTTGGTTTAATTAATAATCCTTATAAGTAGTCCTTAATTTTTGATGTTCTGAAATGTAGTTTTATTTGTATATACTTAATTTCAGTCACTGTTTTCCTCAGTTTTGAGGTTTTCTTCTAATGAATGGTGGTCACAAAGGTCATGCTATTTATTTCTAAAGCATATACATACTGCCTTGTTGGAAAACCTTATTAACAACATGTGGTTGTTCATTTGTCAGACTAAAAAACATTACAAAGAATGTTTTTACTCAAGCAGGTGGGAATTGTGAGAACACAGGGGTAATAGTTTACACTGTTAAGTGGTGCTGGCTTAAGACACTGCTTGTCTTCCTGACAATGTAGTGGGACATTGCTGACAAATTCAGAAAATTATGGACTACAAAGGTGGTTTCGATAGAAGTGGAAGTAAATCTTAGACCCATCATCAAGCTGTATTCTTTTATTCCTCATTTGTATCTGTATCTTACACACATTTACATCTTACACACTAAAGCAAAAAAGTGATTTCCTTGATAAAATACCTGTAGATTTTTGGAAACCCTGTAATATATTTTAAAGGCAAGTATTTTGAACCCTAACTCTAGAGAAAACCACTTTTTAAAGTTAATTACATTCTTTCAATTACTGGTTTTGAAATTCCTTTTGTGTGGTGTCTTGTCTTTTTTTGTTTGTTTGTTTTTGCAGGTGCATGACGAGTTTATTGATAACATGACAAATACTACGGTTAAGAGTTTAATACAGAAATTTGCTGAGTCAAAAGGAACTGGCAAGGAAAGACCTGGTAAGAGATAAAAAATAAGTGTGTAGGAAATATTAATATAAAAAATGCAGATTTCCACTCCTAATAAAAGATCAAAACCTATTTGTTAATGTTTTAAAGTGGTAATGTACTTAAAATTTCAAATTCTTAAAATTAATTACCTTTGACATAAAGTGATTATTGCAGTTTTAGCAACACAATTTCATAGAATCATTAAAATGGCTTGAGTTGGAAGGGACCTTAAAGATCATTTAGTTACCTCTCTCTCAACCTGATGGCCACACTGCTTTCAGTGCAGCAGCCCAGGACACCGTTGGTTTCTGGGCTGCGAGTGCACATTGCTGGGTCACGTCAAGCTTTTCCTCAACCAACACCTTCAAGTCCTTCTCCCCAGGGCTGCTCAATCCATTCTCCATCCAGCCTATACTTGTTCTTGGGATTGCACCCACCCAGGCACAGGACCTTGCACTTGTCTTTGTCAAAATTCATGTCGATTGTTTTTCCTTAATAAGCAGCAAATTCAATAGTACTTTCTGAAAGTACTGCTTGTTGGGTGTGGTGTATAAGATGTTCCTGGACTGACATAAAAAGACAGTCTAACAGTACTGTGTATTTAACATTATAGGAAAAATATAAAGTTCATTTTAATATTTGGGCATGAGTACTTGTTCACTAGGTATGTGAGTACAGGAATTCAGCAGTACAGTTTTTCTTTGAGCAATGAGAGTTGTGGATAGCATCTTTGCCTTTCAGTAAAGAAACACAAAGTTTTCTTCAGAGCAAGGATGTACATAGCAGAGTAGATCTTGAGAATTTATATTAAATTGGTAAATATGGTTACTAGGTGTCATACAATGCCTCTGTAAGGTGTTTTTAATATAATGTTTCATATTGCGATCCACTAATGCCGAT
>NW_020956824.1:22309-28728 GCF_003031625.1 Empidonax traillii
ATAGCATCTTTGCCTTTCAGTAAAGAAACACAAAGTTTTCTTCAGAGCAAGGATGTACATAGCAGAGTAGATCTTGAGAATTTATATTAAATTGGTAAATATGGTTACTAGGTGTCATACAATGCCTCTGTAAGGTGTTTTTAATATAATGTTTCATATTGCGATCCACTAATGCCGATACAAGAGTGGGCTAAGATTGTACATGGAATAATTTTCAAATGTTTCTTGTATATTTTACAGTTTTTCAATAAAGAGTAAGAAAGAAAAAGTATGAATTTCAGGCGTTCGAGTTCAGTTGATCTGAAGTCAGGGTAAAGGCACATGAAAATTCAGTGTTCATACTTCTTTGATTAGCTATTGCCGAGATGCCATGGCTAAGGATCTCCATGTTGCATCTAGGATCCGGAATCCCTGGGTTACAAAAACCCTTACTAATGTATCCTAGAGTACTGTGCACTTCAGGTCATCCACATTATTAGTGTGGGGGTTTTGCTAGACAACATGGTAATTAGAAGAAAAATAACACTTTCTAATTTAGTGGCAGAAGTTATACACACTGTGTACCTATTTGTTGCTTTGCAGAGTTCTTCAAATCCCAATTGTATTTCTTGGGGTCAAATAAAAATTTTTGTTATAGTAAATTTAATTTCTTCAAATGTGCAACTATTTGAACAGCAAAATATTTTAAGGAAAGATTATATTTTTAGAGTGGAAATGTATGTACCTTGAATTTTCTTTTACAGAGTGAAATTATTGTATTGATATCAACTTTGTAAACCAGTCATGGTGCAGAGTGTCCAAAGTTGGACTTGGCTCCCAGCCAAGTGCCTGGACCACAGGAAAAAAACCTTCCCCCCTCCCTTTCCCTCTCTTCAGACAAACCGAAAAGACTATACAAAATCAAAAGAACCCAAACCAAACCGAATTCCAAGTAACACACATTTATATATATAAATAAAATTATATACAAGATATCACCCACAGGGAACCCCTCAAGAGGGAAAAAAGAAAGGGAAAGGGAAAAAAGGGAAAAAGGGACAAAACCCAAATATTTTCCTCGAGATAGCAGAGAACCGCATCAACAACCACTGGCACTCTCTGCTTCTCAAAGCCAACCAGGCCCACTAGGAGACTGCTGTGGGAAATGGTGTCAAAGGCTTTACTGAAGTCCAGGTAGACAACATCCACAGCCTTTCCCTCATCCACTAGGTAGGTCACCTTGTCATAGAAAGAGATCGGGTTTGTCAAGCAGGACCTGCCTTCCATAAACCCATGCTGGCTGGGCCTCATCCCGTGGTTGTTCTGCACATGCTGTGTGGTGGCACTCCAGATGATCAGCTCCATGACCTTCCCCGGCACCGAGGTCAGGGTGACAGGCCTGTACTTCCCTGGATCCTCCTTCCAAACCTTCTTATAGATGGACATCACATTTGCCAATTTCCAGTCATCTGGGACCTCCCTGGTTGACCAGGACTGAATGATTGCCTAAATGATTGAAAGTGGTTTGCTGAGCTCTTCTGCCAACTTCCTCAGTACCCTTGAGTGGATCCCATCTGGCTCCATGGACTTGTGGGTGTCTAAGTGGCATAGCAGGTCACTGACCATTCCCTCCTGGATTATGGGGACTTCATTCTGCTCCTTCCCTGTCTTCCAGCTCAGAGGGCTGGGTACCTTGAGGACAATTGATCTTGCTATTTAAGACTGAGGTAAAAAAGGCATTAAGTACCTCAGCCTTTTCCTCATCTTTTGTTACTGTGTTTCCCTCCCCCATACAACAAAGGATGGAGATTCTCCTTGGCCCTCCTTTTGTTGATGATGCATTTGCAGAAACCAGATTAAGTTTTAGCTGGGCTTTTGCACTTCTAATGTTCTCCCTTCATGACCTCACAACATCTTTGTAGTCCTCCTAAGTTGCCTGCCCCTTTTTACGGAGGTGATAAACTCTCTTTTTTCTCCCTGAGTTCCAGCCAAAGCTCTCTGTTCAGTCAGGCTGGTCTTCTTCCCCACTGGCTCGTGTCTCAGCACATGGGGACTGCCTGTTCCTGTACCTTTAAGATGTCCTTCTTAAAGCATGTCCGGCCTTCCTGGACTCCTTTGCATTCAGGACTGCCACCTGATGCCCCAAAAGGCACAATGAAACTGCTCAGAGACAATTTTGGGTCTTTAAGCAGCAAAGGTATTTATTTCGAGCAACGTTGGGGTGCTAGCCAGCTCATGCTGGCCAAAACTAGCTTCAAAGGTCTCAGTGAAAACTCAGGTAATTTATACAGTTTTGGTGAGAGATTACAACATCCTTACATGCATATTCATATAATTGCAACATCTAATCATAATATTCATAATAGGCGGAGTCTGGGTGGGATTTGGGGTGCAGTCGTCTTTCGAGGTGTTGTTTTGGTGGTCATTCCTGTTTCTTCAGCCTCAGGGGGTCATCTTTTTACTCTTCTTCCTCAGGTTAACTTTTCAACTTTCTTTGTTTTGCTGACTCCATGATGGTGATTTTTGCAAGACTTGGACTCATACCCCTATTTCGCCCCTTATCTCTTCGTGTTCCTATCCTATCTCTTCGTTCGTGTTCCTATCTAGGTGTGTAAGCATTCTCTGGCCTGCAAGCGCTATCTTGGATACCAGATACCATCCTTTTAAATTCCTAAGACCTATCTCTAAGTATTCTCTTTGGGCCCTCGTTCCGTTTCACACCCAAGGGACTGTCTCAACCAGTCTCCTAAACAGGCCAAAGTCCACCCTCCGGAAATCCAAAGGAGCAGTTCTGCTGATACTCCTCCTTACTTCTCTCAGAATTGAAGACTATCATTTAATGATCTCTGTGCCCAAGATGGCCTCTAACCATCACATCACCCACCAGTTCTTTGTTCACAAACAGCAGGTCCAGCAGGGCACCTTCCCTGTTTGGCTCACTCACCATCTGTGTCAGGAAGTTTTCTTCCACACACTCCTGGAACCTCCTGGAGTGTTTACTCTTCTGTGTTGTCTTTCCATCAGACATCTGGTAAGTTGAAGGCCCCCATGAGAACAAGGGCCAGCAATTGAGACTTCTCCCAGCTGCTTATACAATATTCCATCTGCCTCCTCATTCTGGTTGGGTGGTCTGTAACAGACTCCCATCAGGATATCTGCATCATTGGCCTTCCCCCTGATTCTTACCCATAAACACTTGACCCTTTCATCACCACCAGCAAGCTTCAGACAATCGAAGCACTCCCTAACATACAGGGCTACCCCACCGCCTCTCCTTCCTTGCCTATCCCTTCTGACGAGTTTATAGCCATCCATTGCAACCTTCCAGTTGTGTGATTCATCCCACCATGTTTCTGTCATTGCAACTATATCATAGTTTTCCAGCTACACTATGGTTTCCAGTTCCTTCTGTTTGCTGCCCATGCTGTGTGCTTTGTTATAGATGTACTTCAGTTGGGCTAATGCCCTCCTTACAAAGGTTTTTTTTCACTGCAACCTAAATAACTTATCTAGTCAGTTTTATGACCTAATTCTTACAGAATTTACTTTAAATAGTTTTTTTTATGTTTAGTATTGCTGTGGTTTAACCCCAGCCAGCAACTCAGCCCCATGCAGCCCCTCGCTCACTCCCCCACCAGCAGAACTGGGAGAGAATCGGAAGGGTAAAAGTGAGAAAACACGTGGGTTGAGATAAAGACAGTTTAATAGGGAAAACTAAAGCTGTGCACACAAGCAAAGCAAAACAAAGAATTAATTCACTCCTTCCCATGGGCAGGCAGATGTTCAGCCATCTCCAGGGAAGCAGGGCTCCATCACACCTAATGGTCACATGGGAAGACAAATGCCATTACTCTCAATGTCCCCCCTTCCTCCTTCTTTCCCCACCTTTATATACTGAGCATCACATTACATGGTCTGGAATATCTCTTTGGTTGGAGTCAGTGGTCCTAGCTGTGTCCCCTCCAGTCTTTTCTGTACCCCTAGCCTCCTTGCTGGAGGGATGGTATGAAAAGCAGAAAAGGCCTTGGCTCTGGTGCAAGCTCTGCTCAGCAATAACGGAAACATCTCAATGTAATCAACACTGTTTTCAGCACAAATCAAAAATGTAGCAGAAAATCTCTGCTTTTCTTTCTTCCCTAGTATATGTTAAATTAATAGTGGAGATAATGTGTATTCCAGTTTATTGACAGATCAGTGACTTCTAGCTTTATTTAATTAACCTAATAATACTCACCAAAAAATTTTGGTTTCTTCCAGTATGAAAATTTGATGCTGCATGAAGTAGAAACTGCTAGGAAGTATGAGCTATCTTCTATGATCTTACATCTGAAATTGGTGGGAAAATATATAATATGTTTCAAGATAGTTATGCATATCTATATAGCTGTTAGTTGGTCAAGAATGATTTTCCATTTTAAGCTACTGAATTTCTGTGCCCTTATCTCACACGTGGGAAACTGTGTGTGTGTTTGTCCCTGTATTAATTTTTGCCCACTACACAGTTTACCCAGAAGGTATCATTGAAGGCCAACTGAGAAGACTCAGCTGTACTGCATTAAAAAAAAAAAAACATGAACAAAACCCAAATTTAGATTATTTATTTTTATCATTTTGCTCTTATGTCACTGTTAGTAGTTGTTGGTAATTTATTTTGTTCCTCTTATTTTTACATTTTTCTTAAAAAATTAATAAAGACAAAACCAGAATCTTTTATTGTAATACAGATAACAATGGGAAAGGCAAAATTCTTGCTGTCTTGTGGCGGACAAAAAAGACACTCCGTTGGTGTGCAGGCAATAGGCACTTTATTAACAGCAGGCTTCGTTTTGTAGTCTTTTCTTCTGTCCATGCGTATACATGCTATAATTCATTGGTTAAGTGTTGTTGTTCACACGTCGCAGTTCATCTTTTGATAGGTGGTCAGTGTCCCTTCGAGTGCTGGCAAATCTCAAAACAAAACCTGTTATTTACTGCAGTTCTTCCTCCTTTTCTGGTCTCCCACCTTCCTGGTGTTTATATTCTTTTACAAGCTCACAACTGTAACTGATCAAATTCAAGGCCTAAGCTGTCCACAGCCCAGCCGTTTCCCACACTGTCTCCTTAACCCTCCAATTATACAGTGATCTGCAGATGGCAATTATTACATATGCTATGCCATTACTCAGTGTGAGAGGGGTGCTGGGTCATCTTTTAACTATAGTAAATATTTCTTAATTGATTTTCTGTTGACTCGATCTATCTTTCAAATTTGGAATTGGCCAGATTGTGATTTACAACGTAACCCTGCCTTCTTGACCACACAAGTAGGCAGAGAAAATCTGGCAAAGAGGAATAGTCACAAGTTGTCTTCTAAGTGTACCAGTAAAAGCATGTAGAATTTGGGTTGTAAAAAACACAAGCCCATAAAAATATTTCTTGTTTCCTTTCGCTAACCATCCAATGAACTTTATGGAGGGGCTAGAAGAAGTTTGCATGTGTTAAAACATTGTAAAATTAGTGCCTTCAATTGTTTGGGTTAAATAATAATGGAAGTAGTTGACAATGTTTATTGTCCATGATTGCTCTTGATCAGCTGTTACTGGCTCTTGCACATATAGTAAAGCATTTGACTTTTGTCCCCTTTGTGCATTTAGGTATTAAAAATAATAGTATGTCCTTTTAATCAAATGTTGCTTCCACAGTTAAAAAGATTCAGAAAAGGACAGTTCTATTGCCTCTAATTCTTTTTCTCCCTCCACCAAAGACAGACATTGGCAATTTGGTCAGTAACTTATCAGTAATGATGGTTAAAAAAAAGTTTGGTCTGTTGCTTTCCTGGAGTTGCTGTAACCTATTTTGCTTTATTTGTCCATGCAGAAAAAATTGTCACAAGGCTCCTGGTAACTCCAAGTCATGAGAAAGTTTAGGGTCATGGATGTCAAATGGAGACATTAGTTCAGGGTTATTTTTTTTTTATAATTTTTAAATTCTTCTTTCTGGGAAGGCTATTGAGTAATCTATAGTTGCGAAATTTGTCAGTGACTTAGCACAGCTATAATGTCAAGATCTTCACTGCCTCACAAGGTAGTGCATATCAGAAAAATATGTCCTGGCATCCTTGTCGACATGCTGGTGATCCTTGTTTATTCTGAGGAACACATATGGGAGTGTTTCTGGAGTGCTAACACAGTTTATATTTTGAAGTATTAAAAATAATGGTTTATTTGGGTATGGTGTTCCTGCTGAAAGCAATGTGAAGTTTTCACAGGATACAAAACTGTTGATAAATCATTACGTTTACTATTTGGATGGCTATCAAACTGGTTTAATCTGAATTATTGCTGCCAACAGTATTTCAACCCACATTAATGCTGCCAGCATTGCCTGTTAGCAGAACCATAAAGCATCAGTGCTTCAAGTTAGTAAACATTTCAAAATCCAGATTGTACCTATACTTTACT
>NW_020956824.1:29462-31298 GCF_003031625.1 Empidonax traillii
TGAATGCAAGAGCCTAGTAGTGAACTGGACCACGACTAGGAAGCTAGTGCAAAGTAACTAGCATACTGTAAATGCACAATTGTGCTCACTCCTTATTAATATTCCTATTTAAGTTAGTGTTTTGTGTTAAACCACATCTATCGAATAAAGCAACGTACAAGATAACAAGATAAAGTAGATGAAAAAGGGTTTAAGAATAACTGCATTCCTCTAAGAAATTTTGGAAACAAGTTAGTCTTTTCCCAGAGACTGAGAGGCAAAGCAAGGGCCATGGAATATTGATACTTGCTTTGATTAAAGCTACTACCTTTAAGAATAAACTGCTTTGAGAGAAACACTTGACAGTGCATCATGTGGCATTTCTTTTTTCCGTGGGTTTGTTTGATAACATAGTAGTTTATAGAGTTTATAAAAATGCTTTTCTAGGAAGCTAAATGGCAACAAAGTAGATTACAATAAACACTAAAAATGGTTAATACTAATTTTTAACAGTTCTGCATGACATCATTGAGCTCCTTTTCCACAAGGAAGTATAACAGCAAGTAGTTATTTTATGGTTTTATAAATTATTTTCTTTACATTTTATGTAAATATTATGAATATTTTAATGTGGCCAACACTTGTGATATGTTTAAATAGCCAGAAGTGTTTCAGTTCTCTAAGTCTGTGCCCACACATGATTTTACACAGAAGGTTGACTGAGGAATGAGTTTAGTTTATCAATGCTGACAGTACCCAAGGGATTAATAAAAGTATTCTTTGTAAAAGAAGACAGTCCACTGCTATATTTCAAAAGTTAATGGGAGAAATTAAGTGTGAATATCTTCAAGGATTTCTATAGAAAGCTGAGCTTGAGGCAATTTTTTTTTACATATTTAAGGGTGCTGTGCTATAGAGTTCTGTTTTCAAAGAGGAGGTACAAGCTCAAGGGCTGTACCAACAAATGTGTATTTATTCCTATCCTAGATCTCTATTTGATTTTGCCTGCAAAAGTTGGGTCTATTCATAAAAAACAAAGCTGCCAAAGCTGGTGTAGATTTTTGGAAGTCTCAACTACTAGCATAGATTTTTAATAACTACACATACCTAAATTGCAAACTTGTTTTATTTTACAATTTATTTCTTATTAAGTGTCTGGAGAGTTTTAACTGTACATGTTTTGCTCCAAAAGTCTCTTAGTGCAAGTGGAAGTCTTGGTAGCACTACACTGCCAATATTATCTGAATATGCCAACCAACTGGGAATTTAACATTATTTGGCAGGCAAAGCTACTGAGGAAGCCAATTAACTCTTTGTCCCAGTTTAAATGAGACAAGGGGCTTTTGCTGAGGATGGGTTAGGAGAAAAGACCCAAACTTCTCTTTCTAAGCAATTATAAATCCAAAATAAAGAGGCTCCAATTGAAGGAAAACAAATTATGGAAAAGGGAAAATAACAGCCCTTTATTAAAAAAAAAAACAAGTAAAACAACCAAACAACATTCCTATACCCACAAATAACCCCTTCAAAAACAAACCGATAAACTGGCAAAAGGAAGAGTAAAACAGTTCAATTTTTAGCACCCTTTGGTGCAGTTCCAACTGCAGTCAGCAGAGGGCGCCGTCGGGTCACTGGAGATGCAAAACTTGTAATGTCCTGTACCATTCACCGGGTGGCGCTGTTGGATCACCGGAGATGTAGAACTTGTAGTGTCCTATAGTAGCCACGAGGTGGCGCTGTTGGGTCACTGGAGGTGCAGAACTTGTAATGTCCAGTGCCCATCACCAGGTGGCGCTGTGGGATCCCTGGTCACTGCCACATGGGATGGGGAAAAACAATACCCTCTCGGTATGTCAG
>NW_020956824.1:33464-35534 GCF_003031625.1 Empidonax traillii
CATGTCTTAAGTTTGTTCGGGAGTTAGATGCAAGATAATGGTCTTTTGGGCTCTCGTACTTTTTGTTGTGACGCTTTTTGAATTCACAGATATTGTAGTCAGTTGCATATCTAGAAATTAATCTTATAAAACATGGAATTAAACAGGGTAAAGACAATAATTTAAAGACAGTATACAACAAGAAAAAAACACATTAATTTGTTTTTATCAGGAGCTTATTACTTTCTATTAGAGGCAGTTATTATAGTTGTCTTATAGTATGTGTTTTGATAGCACTTTTGGCAGTGGTCATTGGTAATGACCACTAGCAGGAATGTAGTTAAGGCACACAGAGGTCCAGTATAACATATACCTCCACTTTCCATGCCTATCGGATTGCAGCCGACAGCAGGAGATAGATATCTTCTTGTGGCAAGTACAGCGGTTAATCTGGTCTTGCCCTCTGTGGCACAGTTTATCAGTATTGGTGTTTATTAGTGCTTTTTGGCATTGCCCCTTGGCAATGTCTTTTGTTCTTGTGCTCTGGTTATTTAGGCCTCGATTGCTTCTTTTGTTTAGTTATTTATGCTCCCTCAGTCATTTAGGCTATAAGAAATGTAGGTATTATGGAGTTATTAAAAATATGAAGGACCACTTTTTCCTGGTGGTTAAAACATGGTATTATTCTTATAACAATTTTCTTTCATTGGGGACTAGAGATTTTTATCCGTTACCACTTTCCAGGAGTACTGCATATTTATTTGGTGCTGTTCTGTTGTTTCAGTGTACCAGCTGGGCCTTTGGCTGGTACTTAGCATGTGCACGCAGTGCTGGATTCTCTGGCATTGCTTCCTTCACGCACGCGCTATTGGACTTAAAAGTTAATGAAATCACAGAATTATAGAATCATAGAATTAATTAGGTTGGAAGAGATTTTTAAGATTATCAAGTTCAACTTTTGATACAATATCATCGTGAGTATTAGATCATGGTATTTAAATGGCATATTCAGTTTTACTTTGAACACTTTTAGGGATGGTGAATCATTTAAATGTTTGATCACTCTGTTTGGAAACTTTTCCTGGCAGAGCTTAATCTCACGCCTCTTTTGTTTCACTGTTGATTGTCTGTGAGAAGAGACAGACCTCCCGCCAGGTCATAATTATCTTAGGTGAAATTCTACAGGACAGTCTAGTCAACAGGATAAACTCAATCCACTCTCAACTCTCAATGCATGGTCACATTTTCATTCATTTTTCTCTTTTACACAACAATCTTTCCTTTTCTCCCTCCTCTGGCTCTTCTAACAACTTATCTCTTATCTAAACCTCCTTCACTCCCAAAGACTCTGATAATAACCAGTGCTCAGTCTTTCACAACACTATCTTAACAATTTATTACTCCTTGTCTTCTCCCCCATCTTCAAATCTCTCAAGTTATTTTTGCTTTCTGTCCTGGCACACAGACTCTCTGTTGTTTTAAGAATGCTTCCCTTTCCCATCACTCCGTTCTGTACTTTTCCTTACATGCTTAACCAACAAAAACTTCTTTGTTTCCCATCCCCTCTCACCCACAAGGAGAGAGGTTTAACTCTAACAAATAATTTGTTAGTAACTTCTTACCACTCAAACAACACACTTTACTTAGAAATTATCTTCATGAGGTGCACACACCTATACACAGGCTACATATAACAAACATACTGCTTAAAAATGTTGATTGGTCCCGAAAAATCTCAGAAGCGTCTGAGAGCCCCGGGGTCATTCCGAGAGCTCCTCAGTTGTTTAAATTTACTTATCTCTTTATCGCTTTCACACAGAGGACTCCCACCGTGCTGCGTTTTGAGACAAGGGATTCTTTTTCCCCAGGTTTATATATTAGGTTTCAAAAATTGGTTTAATCGTTTTGTCATTCCCAAGAGGTTTTCTAATATTAAAGTTCTGAGTTCTCTCGGGGTTGTTTATTTCGTCGTAGGAGTTGTAGTGCTTTTAGGATTTTTGCACTTTTGATATGATAAGGCAGTGAGTGAATATACAAACTGTAAAAGGGTGGCGGGGGGGAATTCAGTAGGTATGTGTAAAGAACAATTGA